>NW_008589115.1:27078-51762 GCF_000691845.1 Merops nubicus
CTCGGATCATTCTGTTGGCCTTTCTCTGGACACGCTCCAGCAGGTCCACATCCCTCTTGTAATGGGGGCTCCAAATGTGGATGTAGTACTCCAGGTGGGGTCTCACCAGAGCAGAGTAGATCTTCCCCCCTCCCATTCCCTCTTCCAGGGCACAGCTCTGCTACCCCCTTCCCACCAGCAGTGCAGGAGGGGCAGGGAATGAGGGTTGTGGTTAGTCACAGTCCATTGCATGTGGTTTCTGCTGCTCCTTCCTCCTCAGGAGGAATATTCCTCACAGTCCTCCCCTGAAGCAATGTGGCATAGATCCCATGGGAGACAGTCCTTCATGAACTTCTCCAACCAGCGTGGGTGTCTCCCGCAGGCTTCAATCCTCACCAGGACAGATTGCTCCAGTACTGCTGTAGCACAGGTCTCCCCCAGAGTCACAGACTTCTTTGGGAGCAGTCCTTTGCTTCAGGGTGGGGAGCTCCATGGGATGCAGACAGGATTGATCTCTAAAGGCTGCAGGGGCTCAGGCTGCCATCTCACCACGGGCTGAAGAGCAATGGCTACTCCACTGTGCCTCTCCCTCCTCACTGACGTCTATGTGGTTTTCCCCTCTTAAAGGTGTTGTCACAGAGGTGCTGATTGGCTTGGCCTTGGCCAGAGGTGGGCCTGACTTGGAGCCAGGGGAGATTCATGGAGCTTCTTACAGGAGCCACACCAATACCGCTTACCTGCTACCAAAACACAACCTTAATATAGCGGTAATCTTGCTCTGCTTCCAAAGTCTTCTGAAATGTGGAAAAATCATAAGACAGAGTGGCTGTTGAAAACAATACATTCCTTTCAGTCATTCCACTCAAGGTACTGGGTGGAATTTTCTTTTTTCCTGGTTTGTTTTTTTTTTTTTTTTTTTCACTAAAGCTACAAAATATGGAAACTACTTCATTGCTTTTATTCAAGCACATTGTGCTGACCATAAGCTGGGAATTGCAGGAATTTACTAAAAACTTTGTGGGAGATGAAAACACTGTCAACACACCCACTCATATACACCTCCTCTTCTTTTGTCTTAGTTTTGCTACTGATTCCCAAAGGCACTGAGTCAAAAAGCTCTACTGCCACCACACTTAGCTACTTGTTCTTCATTTGCCAATAAGATTTTTTTTTAAAGGCACAAAAGTTGCTACTATTTAAAAAAGAAGCTTCAATTTAGATTCGTAAAAACATCAAGCTGTCAAGATGAAGAGATGTGTGGTGAGTTTCTGCATAAGAGATGAAGACATAGTCTAAGGCATATCTTTCAAATGGCATGGCAAATATTCCTGCCTGAGAAGCAAGGTTGTATTGGTGATGACAGAAATAATTTTCTATGTTTTAAACTCTCAGTTCATGAAGATGCTGCAGAGGGTGAATTAATTTAATAATCTTGCCAAAAATAAGGTCAGTTCAAACAATACAGAGGTAGTTATGACAAAGAATTAGTTTATAGCTGATAAGTTTATAGCATCCTCAAAATGTTGTATTTATTTATTTTTAAATATCAGGTTTGGACTAATATTGCCTAGGAGTAGAAGTTAACAATATTTTCTGTGCATGTGACATAATAAACTTGTGTTCTGTATCTGTTGAAAATTATTTATGTTATTTCTGTAGAAGCTTCCTTTTGTACAGAAGAGATATGTGGAATTTGTGGAAGACTGTAGCTCTCCAGTATTTAATGTCAATTTACCGATTTTTGCTTCTGTTCATGTGAGAATTAGCCTCTAATTAGAGTTTGCCAATGCATGGTAAATTGCAGTTTCAGAAATATCATCTCTGTAATTAAAAAGATAATATAGCAAAATTTATATATTTAAGACTTTCAAAAATAGCTTATCATTACCATCAATCCAGCTAGATATGAACTGTTAACTCTAATTAAACAGGTGTAAAAAGCACCAAAAGAATAGCTGCCATAAGATAAGTGATCTTCTTCCTAAAAAATTCCTATTAAAAAAAATTCCTAAAATAATCCCTTTTAAAAATACATTTTCTATCAGTGTTAAGCTTCAGAAGGCAAAAAGCACAGGGAACTAAAGTTTTCACAAGTCATACTTACACTGTAAAGGAGAGGATTAGTATTGACAATGTTTCTTTGAATTTTGTTTGTTTTTACTGTATCTAAAGGTATGAAATCAACTAAACATTAATTATTTAAAAGTTGTATAATATTATTAATGATAATGGATAGCAACAAAACTCCTTTTCTAGCTGTGTCTGTGCCACTAAAAGTAAAAATTTTGATAATATAAGCATCTCCACTGCTTGTGATAAAGATGCTGTAATATTCTGCTGCCCTTCAGCCAACTGTTCGAGTTAACTGTCGCAGTCTGTGAGGGTCTGAAATGATTTAGGCTTCTTGTCTTTGTACATCTATGCTGCTGCAGAGCTGTTATTTGAGAGTGAGTTATTTTTAGGTTCAGAATTTTCCTGTAAGCAAAATGGTAATTTCGTTTCCAAAATTAAATCACATCATGTGTTTGCTTGTGTAGTCTTTGTTATAAAAGACCTTTAAAGCAAAGTTTTTCAACCTGTTCTTAGAAATGGATACAAACACTTGTCAGTAAAAGAAGCAGCAATGTTATTTACCTAATTGATAGCATGTTAGTGTGCAATGATTTTTGTTTTGGTTAGTAGGTTTATTTATCATATTAGCTTCTAGTTTACATTGGCAGTTTATGGCTGAAAAACATTAACCATATCACTCATTCAAGCTTGAATGAAAATCCTTTACACAGAAGTTATATTTATTAGGTTACCTATAAGCACAGAAGGTTCTGTAATTGCACTGGAGAGTCCTGAGAAAGTATTTCATAGCTAGCATTTCACTTCATTGTAAGGAAGCTAAATTCAGATATTTGATACAGGACCACAAAATTATTAGAATTTATGAATTATTTTAGCCTGTTGTATAAGTTGTTCTATGGTGGTGTTGTTTTGTTTGTTTGTTTGTTTTTCTCTAACTTCCAGCATATTCAGATTTCAGTAGATTAGCTAATAACATTAGTCGCTCTTTCTCTAGTTAGCATGAGTCCTAAATTTCATTGCTCTTAGCTAAGGAACAGCCTGTTTCAGAAAAGGTTTGCTAAAGTAATTAGGCACTTCCATTGATGTTACAATTATACCAGTGCACGCACATCTGTGAGAGAGTGTTTTCTATTACTGTACTGTGTATATTTGTTCTTCCTGGTGTCTCTGGACATCAATATAAAACTCCTACTGTGCTTTTGCAAAGGGTGTTTCAATTTTTAGAATACCCCCACAGACACCTTAGATTAGTGTGAAACAATGGCTTCTTTATAAGTTTGTGCCAGAAGAACCCGGATCCTACTCCCTATTTAAATAGAAGAGGTTTAGATATTTCCCTGTATATCTGAGTGTAGTGCAACTAAATAGGACACACATCTATGTGTAGATATATAGAAGCTTTAAAAATATTTTTCTTTTCCTTAATAACTTCCTGTATCAAACATAATATTTTAGGTCCATTTCTTCTGTTTGTTTCATATTTTTCTCTGAGGTTCACTGTGAGCATAGAAGTGGATAGGATCCAGTATCCTGCCTTTAAGTACTGGCCTATCTGAATACATTTATGTGAATATAGTGCTATGCTCCATTTATGCTTAGAAATTACTCACTGTAACTTTTCAAGTCTCGAGTTTCTTCATCCTTTCATGACTATGCAGCTCACTCAAAACCAGTATTTTTTTAAAATCTGGATAATGATGAATACCCTTTCTTTGTAATCTGTACTGAATAAAAATATCCACCTTTTCTTGGTAATTATTTTTGGTGTAGGTACTGATTACAGTTATCTCTTACAGGACAACAGTACTTGTACTCTCATTTGCTGATTCCACACAAAACATTTGAGTTTGCTCCAGTGAGCTCCAGTCTTCAGAAATTTTGGTGTAGTGAGGCAATATATATTACTTTTCTATTTTATTCTGATTAACAATCTGAGGTAGTTGTTTTACACTCTAGGAGGTTTAATGCTTTTTAAAGAACTCTGATATAAATTCTGCTGATCAAAGGAGTCAACACTTTCCATGCACTTTTGCTTTTCCTCTAGCTGTTGGTGAGAAGCAACAACCTTTCTGACAAGATCACAGTTCTGTCTGGAAAAATTGAGGAGATCTCCTTGCCTGAGAGTGTTGATGTGGTAGTTTCTGAACCGATGGGTTATATGCTGTTCAATGAAAGGATGTTGGAAAGTTACCTCCATTCCAAAAAATGGTTGAAGTCAAATGGTGAGTGTGTCGCCACAGGAAGAGAAAAAGCTTCTGAAAGAAGAAAAAAAAAGACTTGAATTTAATTGGTAGCCCAGGATTGTCTGGTTTTATACTCCCATTCCATCTCAACAGCCAACACCTAAGGGTCTCAGGGAAATTAATATAATGATGCAGTCAGCATTGCTGTTGTACAGTGCTGTTCACACTGGAAATAGCTTTTGCTTAAGCTACTGATGCACTACTGACTTCTGCCTGTGTTAATTTTAACCTGGTGCTATATACACTGTGATTGCAAGTAAGGTCAAATGGGTGAAGGGTCTTTCTGTGGAGAAAGTCCAATATATTGTCTTTGGGAAAAATGTGAAGTTCAAATTGTTTTGACATCTTTTCACTTGGCTTCTCCCAAATACCCTACTCTGTTATTTGCATGTTGCCTTTTGAGTGGCATGTGAGAGATTCGCAGCATTCAGTGCTCTGTATTTCATCTCACCTGTGTTTCAAGGTGTTTTGAAGGGAATATGTAAGCTCCAGGGCCTCATGGGATGCTTCTGCGAGAGACAGATCTGAGCGTCCAATCGCTGAATGATATATCCTTCTGCATGAACTGCTGAAAATGAACTGTGAAGTCTCTCTTTAAAAGACTTCCTTAAAAGAGACTTTCTCAAGTAAAATTACTGCAGCATGAAAGTTATTGAAGCACGGGCTGAACCTGTGCATCAGTGCAGGGAGCTGATGACTTTGCTGTTGAGTTCTTCCAAACCTGCAAAGCACGTGTGGGTAATGCTTTTCAAGCTAGCCACTATTCTGAAGTCTCCCATTTAGATTCTACAGGCCTGGTTTCGGAGGAGGCCTTCTGAAAACTGATCAGTAGGCAGGTAATTTCCAGTTGTAAATGAGTGAATGCTTTTAAAGATGCATGCATAACTTTCTAATTGCTCAATTGTACAGCGGGGATAAATCACCTTAGGTAGTGTTTATTAAACATAATGATTGTCATAAGAAGTGAGTTGAAATTATGACATTTTGAGTAAGTTGCTAATATTTAGTACCAGTCAGGTTTGGAAACATTCTGTCCCAAATTCTCTGTGAACTTGTCAATATTCTCCCCACAGCCAGTTTTTAAAAATAGCTATTTTGTGAGTGAGTGTTATTCTTTTTTTAAGTTTCTGTAGACTCTTCCTACAAGGTGTACTTAGAAAAGGAAAGCTGTTTCCTTTTCCCTCAACTCTTTTATCTGTCCTTCCCTTCAGCTATGCATTGTGTTTTATACCTGGTTAAAAAAGGATGAAGAAGTATGCTCAAGTGTAGTTCAAATTGGCCAGGCTTTTTTTCCTGCTTCCAAAATATAAGGGCATTCATTTAAGCTGGTAGGCAGTCTGATGCCCTGTCCACAGAAAATAATGGAAGGTAATTCGTCTGATTTCCCACATCATTAAAGTGCGAGATCCTAATGAAAAAAACGTCCTTGCTAACTAGCAGAGCAGGATTTCATTCCCTGCTCTTTTACTGATGTGCCACTTTGTGCAAATAAAATTCTGTTTTTCAGCTTTAGCATCTGTAAAACAAAAAAAAAAAACAAACAACCAAAAAAAAGTACAATATGCATTTTTGTGTTTGTAAAATTTTCGGCATTTACTCTGAGGTGCTATGAGTTTTCTGGATAAAAATCTTAAGAATTGCATATGTAACTACTTTGTTCTTTAACAGCAGTTTTTCCAAATTTGACCCAAACCATATTAATCAGTTTAATTCAAGATCAAGTCAGAGCTTTAATGGAAATCCTTTACACAGATGTGATATTTATTAGGTTAGCTATATGCAAGGAAGGTGCTATAATTGCACTGGAGAGTGCTGAGAAGGTAGTTTAATAGCTAGCATTTCACTTCATTAGAAGGAAGCTAAATAATTCAGATATTTGATATAGAACCACAAAATTATTAGGACTTTATGAAGTATTCTGGTCTGTTCTATAGGTTGTTCTAGATTGGGTTTTTTACTAACTGCTTCAGTATATCCACATTTCAGTAATCCCTGTATTAATGAAGCTAAATGTTAAGGTGTCTGAAGGGTATGACAATTGCCGTTTATGAACTGGTGGTTTCTCACTAGCAAAGACATTGCTGTAAAGGTGTCTGTGGGACTGTAGAATCACAGAATATGCAGGGTTGGAAGGGGCTCACAAGGATCATTGAGTCCAGCTCCTTGCTCCATGCAGGGCAACCTTAACATTAAACCATCTATTTAAGAGCATTGTCCAAACACTTCTTGAACTTCCTCTTTACATTATATTGTCTTTTGTTTACTAGGAATTATGTTCCCAACACACAGTGACGTTCACTTGGCTCCTTTTTCTGATGAGCAGCTGTACATGGAACACTACTCCAGAGCCAATTTTTGGTAATTATTATTGTAATGACCACACTAAATGATCTTCGTCAAACCATTTTGTTGGTTTTTCAAAGACAAAGTTTTCTTTAGGTTATGATATAACTGTTCATACTTAGATTTCTTTGGCTGTCTCTGAACTAGAGCTATGATAAAATCATGCTAATCCTATAGCAATTAGAGGAGCGAGAGAAATCTGAGTGACTTACATGCTGGATCCTTTGCTGGCAATGTTGCTTTATACAGTTAGCTTGTGCTCTTTTGTCTCACTGTGCTGGTTGAACCAGTTTGAAATGTTTGCATTGTATGTTGACAACCACCAAAACTGAAAGAGTATTTTTTATGTTAAGAGACTGAACAAAAAAGAAGGTAGAAGTAACTTCTGATAAGTTTTCACATCTGCATTCTAAAAAAAAAAAAAAAAAAAAAAAAAAAAAAACATTCATCTGTGTCTAGCTAGCATGCACATACTTAATAAACTGAATTATCTGTCAAACACTACAGGGTTTTCAGAGAATTGCATAAAGGGGAAAACCAAATTTTTCAATTCTGCTTTAGTAACTAATTTCTTTTTGCACCAGGAATGTTTCTGACATTGATAATAATATCATGGACTGTAGTAATACTATGGAATTATGACAGTAACCTGCTTGGTATCTAAACTGCAACATACTGCAGTCTTTCTTGCACCTTTATTTGCAAGAGGATGTCTCCCATTTTTGACACAGTTACCCTTGATGACATTCCTTGTATATTAGATTCTGTCTGACATATTCCTAGACAAAACAGTTCATGTGCTTACAATGTTATTTATTGCTGTCTTGAGATGTCCCCTGAGCAGAGTGCTGTAGTATCAGTCCTCCTGTCAGTCCACATAGTTATAGTTTTGTATGGATGTATGCCTAGGATATTGGCTATGCAAGAGGACGAAATACTCTTGAGGTTACTGAGTGCTCTAAAGACCAACAGGTTAGTGCTTCTGATGTCTTCAACCAAATGTGGGATAAAATGCTCTGAGTGACAGTGTGGTAATTCTGCTTCTGCACCACTCTAGAACATGCATGTTCTTAATACCTAAAACTCTGGATATCCTGATAGATTCAGAGCTATAAAGGTCCTATTTTAGACAAAACATTTCCTCAGAACTTTTTTTGGTGTTTGAAGACAACCATAAGGAAGTAGTTGGTGACAGCCTGTGATTTGCTAAGCTTCAGATTCCACACCTCAAGAAACAGCTTTCATTCATAGTCCAGCTTTGTTACGAGGAACAAAAGATGTGTCTTGTATGTAATAAATCCTTTCCTATTTAACTAAATCTATAGCCTGTGTCTGGGAGATCGGACATGGTTTTGGATCCAGTTGGATGGTAGTACTTAGGCAAATGGCTGAATGAAATACCTAGATTTGCAATTTGAACTTTAATCTAGTAAAGGCATCAGGACTAAAAGAACCTTCAAAA
This sequence comes from Merops nubicus, assembly GCF_000691845.1. Classification (NCBI taxonomy): domain Eukaryota; kingdom Metazoa; phylum Chordata; class Aves; order Coraciiformes; family Meropidae; genus Merops; species Merops nubicus. The sequence goes on from NW_008589115.1 coordinate 35,179, forward strand.
TCCTATGCAAAAATCATGCTATGTATCCTAACATTAGATGCAGCAGTTGCCATAGCCTGTTTGCCATAGAAAGGAAAGGCTACATGTTTCTCATACACTTAGAATTATTGTTTTGGATTGGTACAGTAATAATAATTATAAGACTGTATATGTATGTTTTGTTTCTCTTCAATCCTAGAGACTGGCTTACTGTTGCACTTTAGAGTTGCATATTAATTTGTATTTACCAGTAATCATTCCTAGAAGTATGATAATGTATAGTCCACCATAGAAAAGCAGACTGCTGTCTTTGTGAAAACCTTGCTCAGATAGAAAGATGCGAAGCATAAATATACAGCATGTAGTTAAAAGTAGTGTGCATTTTGTTTGTGTTTCTCATCAGTGATGATAAATAAGCAACTCAATCATACAGTACAGCAAACATATGGGAAAGGCTAAAAGATCCCTTGCAGTTACTGGCGTCAGCTGATTTCTTCTGTTGTGCTTATTTAAGTTCTTTCCTTAAAGATATCTTCTCAGATATTTTTAAGGCATACAGTCACCTGGGCATTTTCACTTTATAAGATTAGCACAGAACTAGAAATGCAGAATTTATCAGCATTAAAGGGATATTGCCAGACTGGTTTAGATTAACTCATCCACTTTGAAATAAATTACAGTAAAAGTAACTTTTAGTTTGAAAGTTTGAAAAATAAGTTAAAAAAGTAATTTTACAGTTTAGAAAAATTACAGTAAAGTAGTATGATGTAACAATGAAGAAAAACATTTACATTTGACCTTTTTAAGTGCATCTGAAGATTTTGAATGCTTGACCCTGTTTTTGTATCTAGATGACATTTGCATCACAAGGAGCTGAGCTTCCTGTCTGTTTCCCCTTTCCACCCCCTTTTTTTCTATGTTACCTGGAAATAAAGATAGCTATTAAACTTTTCAGTCAGTTGGTAATAGGTTTACACACAGGAGGAAGATTACTGAAAGCATGTATATTTTTGTTTCAAGCTTCATACTGGAAATAGTCTGAATATATGTTAAATGCACATTTCCATAAATTGGTAAAATAAAAATATTAGGGTTTTTCCCCCATTCTGTTGGTACAGGAGGACCTTTATTTTCTTCTTTAATGTCAGTAGAGGGGAACCACCCTCAATTCTGGAATAGTTCAAAATCACAGAAGTAACTTAAAGGTGCCTCAGCCCTTCTTCCTATTTCTGCTTGCTGTGTAGGTTTTTTCAGAAGCATAGTGTGACCATTTGAGGGGATCATGTCACCTCAGTGCTGTATAGGATGTCTTTGAGGAAGGTAAAATATTTTAAGGAGGGCTGCAATTGGGCTTCGTGGCAGACAGGAGAAAGGGTAAGAGGTGCTTAGCCACACTTCACCTGACATTTATAGTTACTGTGCCTGGGTCTGCTGGAACCCAGGATAAATAATTTCTCCCTAAATGTTTTATGTGTTACTGTTTCTAGGTACCAGGAATGCTTTTATGGGGTGAACCTGTCCAGTCTGCACAGTGCAGCTGTGGATGAGTATTTCCAACAACCCATTGTGGTAGGTTGGTATGTCTGGGGGTTATTTCTCTGGGAGTTATATTTGTCTCCTCAACAAAATCCTACAGGCACAGTAGCCTTCATGTTTAACAGAGCTCTGTGGCTGTTGAATTGAGGGACAGCAACTAAATCTGTGGGTGTGAACAGAGCTGCTGTCAAAGGTTAACTACTATATGTAATATTCTTGGTTTCGCTCTAAACAGTAGGTGTGTTTCCAGTCTCTTAAACAAGTGACTTGACCTTTTCCCCTTCCCATCTCTGATCCACAAATTAAAGGGAAAGATAAAGCTGCTAAGCAAACCGGTTTTTGTATTATGAAACGTCCTTTTAATTTTTACATGTAAATATCCTTATTTTATTGTTAACTTGGCTTTAGCACTTGCCATTGTCCTTCTTTCATTTCAGTAAAAGTCTAGGTGGTACCTAGTTAGAATGTGGGAGAAATCCTTCTTACATCTCTGAGGAAAAAAACTAAACAATCTTCACCCCTGCCATAGTATAATGCTTCAGCGTAGATGCAACAAAAAAGGTTTGATATCAGAAATTTTACTGCATCTTGGCTAGCTTTAGGCTAACTAGTTTGAGTAGCGAAAGCAGTGTAGCTGCTGTTGCAGAGAGACCCTGCAACCTGTCCAGAAATCTGGAAAGACCATCAGACTACTGATGTGACCTTCTGCACTCTGCTGCTTTTGGTACTTGAAATGGATAAGGGAAAACTCTCGTTTACCTTTGTAAATTTGAGCCATATCTTTGACTACAGCCTGGCTATTCTCAGTGTTGGCTCTTTTCTTTCAGTTAGAGAATGGAGTAATCTGCAGGACTGTGACATATACTTGCATCCTGTATAAAGTGCATGTCTAACTTTGATTTCTCAGCTGAGCTGCTTCCTTCCTTGAAGATCAGAAATGCGTTGCTCAATAAATTTATTTATTTTAAAGTATCACATATCTGCTTGGCTTCCCCTTACTCTGTAGACAGATTTTAGTTCACAGATGGGCTAGGGGAGGGGATGTGACATAAGGCTTTATGTTAAGAGTTTGCTTTATTTATGAAAGATCATGCGAAGAGTCATAGATTAGGATTAGTATCTGTGATTAAAGAAAATGAAGAGAAAAGTTTTCACTTGCTGACTGAATACTTCTAATTTTTTTTTTAAAGGGCAATCTTTATTAAGTAATCTTGTTTGCTATAATTCATAATTTGATTTTTAAGTATTTACATACTGTCTTAGTGTGGCTTACAGAAGAAATATTAAAATGTGTGTAGTTTAAGAACAACAAACAAATAAATGAGTCAAATAAGCCCACCTTTTTTTTTTTTACAAGTGATTAATTTTTGCACAAATTTTACTGTTTGTAGGTTGAATAAAACAGTCTTTGATAGGTATGTAAGCTATCAAATATATTAAATCCTGATCATAGTGCAAAATGTAACTGTTTTAAGGGATGCTGAAAAAATTGAAGCATTTAGAATAAGTCTATTGGTGTGAAGGTTTATTTTTGTCTTTTTTTTCAGATTTTTTTTAACACAAAGAAAGTTTGTACACTGACAAGACAGAAAGATGACACTTGCAACTATTTTTTTTCCCATTCCCATAGGATGCTTTTGATGTGAGAATTCTGATGGCCCGGTCAGTGAAGTACACCATTAACTTCATGGAAGCTGCTGAAGAAGATTTACATAGGTCAGCAGATGCCAGCAACCTACTCTTTATCTTTCAGTTTTGTAACAGGCTGTTGATTGTTGGTGCTCAGAGACAGAGGAAGCTCTGGTGGTGGATGTGCAGCAGGGAACTTGGTGTTCCAGAATGATTAGTACACCACTCATAATGGACTGGAGCCTTCATCTGCATGATGATTTGTCTAGTATTAGCAAAGAATCCTGTTCAAAATTTTCCTACTGAAAAGGATAAAATGTACTCTAGAAGACAGTGATTACTTCTTAGCTTTGTATGTTGGGACACATTTAAACCTAACTGCAAGGCAATTTCTGTTTTTCTGTGTAGACATCCTAAAAGACCTTGTGAAATGGTGTTATCACAAGCTGCCTTGCTGAACTCTTGTGTATCTATTTTTTAAAAAATATTTTCCAGTATAACAGGAATCAGCTTTACCTCATTTTCCTCCAGAGGTCCTTCAAATCATTAGTTGGAGCCAGCCTGCATCCCTTGTGTCCCAGGATGGCAGCAGAGAAGCCTTCTTCTCAGTACATCTCTGAAATAACGTGTACCATATGACAGAACTTGAGGGAGTGCTTCAAGTCACTGCAAGACACTGACATATGAGGAAAATATCACAGACTGCTCTGAAACTCTGAACCCTTTTTATTTCAACAGGACTCACAATTAATTGTATAAATACCATGGTTTAGTGTGAAAGAATTGCTCTAAGAGCAGGGAAACAGCTGAAGAACTGCTTTCCAGTTTTAGTTGGCTAGTGCTGACTTCCTTCAGTGGTTCTCAGAATGTGTTCAGACTTGAATGCTAATTTTCTGACATGTTTCTGCAAGAGTGGGTGAGATTTGGGTTCAGCTACATAGGCGGTACAGTTCTTTTGGAAGTTCTTTTTTATTTATAACAGTCTGCAGTGTTGCCACCAATGATAAAGTAACACTTGTGTAGTGGCATATTTGATTCTGTTATTGAATAAGGCACACAAAAAACTGATGTCTAAATGAGTGCCATTGGTTAATTCTATTGACACACACACAGAAAAGAGCATAACTTTTTAAACATATGGAAAATCAAGACATAAGCTGATGAATAAGAATGGAAATATATAAATTAGTACAAGGTAGGTTTCTGGTGGAATTTCCAGTACTTTTTGGAAGTTACTTTGGCAGCATATTGTTTTTTCTCCTGCAGAGTGGAAATCCCTTTTGTTTTTGAAATTAAGCAATCTGGACTAATCCATGGCCTGGCCTTCTGGTTTGATGTGGCATTTGTAGGATCACTGTAAGTACTTTTGCTTTCTTCCTGCAAAATACTGACTATAGGGGACAAATCATGTCTTCCATACAAAGTGTGCCAGAATTAGACTTTTGTGTGGTGCTGACCTTGTTTGTAATGTAATTCCTTTGTCTTAAAAGAAATTATGCTTTCTAGAGGTAACAAGAAGTGCTAGCAGCATGACCAGATGGTGGTGGTCTTGCTTCCTGTTGACTGGGGTGCACACTACCTATAGTAGACCACATCCAGGAATTGCTGAGGATCAAAAGACAGTATTCCACTGACCCTTTGTACTATTATATACCTTTTTGTTTTACATTGTAAGCAAAGCAGCAGAATTTGAACAAGAAGCTGGATTTTCCCATATAGGTTTGTCTTGTTTGTGGTTAAAAAGCAGAGCAGGTTCAAGTTCCAACTGACAAGATGGAAATGGGGAAAATTTCACCAGGCTTGGGAAATTTTTTTCGATGCATTTATTTCAAACTGGGGACATTGATCTGGTACAGTAAGTAGGTGAAAATTAGATAAACCTGCTTAGGTAATCAGTACATAGATTTCAGCTATCTATATTTTGCTCTTAGATGTGTTTTGTTGATTACCAAGTTAAATTGATCTAGTTTTAGAGGGGGTGATTTTTTTTTTTTCCCAATAAACTGTAAAATGCACTCTCTATAAATTGATAAATGCCTTTTATTAGCCTTTGAAACAAGGATCATCAAGAATTTAGAATGGTATATCCGTTAAAAGAAAATGGACACATGCATTTGTATTTACTTTTAACAGCTCATAGTAAAATTTTTAATCTTAAGAAAGGAAACAGAAACTCCACATCAATTACAACACTAGAGAAAACTGCAGACTTGTAGGAACTGACTGAAATCCTCTACTAAGAATGCCTCCATTTTGGAGTAGGCGATTGCTACAACTCTGGAAGCTCTTTGTGTTAGCACTAGAAATCTCAGTGGATTGGTCTTGCAGTATTACATGTATTAACCCTTTCTATGCATCTACATCCCTTTCAATATATTATGGAAATAAACTACGCATAGGACCTTCTTGGAGAGTGTTGTTTAAGGATGCAACTACCATTGTAAAGAATTGCATTGCCACATTCAGGACAAACCTTTGTTTGCTGTAATTTGTTGAAATTGTCTGAGTGGTAAGAGGAGAGAGAAATTAGTATACTGTGGCCTGGCAGTGTGGAAAGAAAATAGGAGTCTGAAGAGGGTTTTGGGGTTTGTTTTGAATCTTCATAACTGGCTTAGGCACACAGAGCTGGTGGTGACAGGCAGAGAGTATAGGCGAAGAAAGAAAATGAGGCATTATATATTTATTTCCCAGCAGACAGCAGAATCACTCTTGCAGTTTACTTGAAGGCAGTTTAAAGTTTATTATAAGCAGCTGAGGCCTCAAATACATAAAGGTGTAACAACTTAAAATTGTTTCTGAAAGGAGAAGACAATAGAATGTCTAGATAGTTTTTCTGGTTTGTTTTAGGGTAACTGTTTGGTTGTCCACTGCACCGTCAGAACCTCTCACTCACTGGTATCAAGTACGCTGCCTTCTCCAGACGCCCCTCTTTGCTAAAGAGGGGGAAACTCTCTCAGGGAAAGCCTTATTTGTTGCCAATGAGTGGTAAGTGTAAAAGCTTCCCAAGCAGATTTTGTAGTGTGGCTGCTCTTGTTAGAGGTACCCAAAAGACACCAGCTCATTTCACATTTGTTATTTCTGGTACAATTACTAATTTATATCTTATCTCTGATACATAGTTGCCCTTGTAAGACTGGTCACCAAAGGTCTCCATGTTCCACTCCAGCCATCTGTGATGTTCCTTCTCACATGCCTTCTCCTTAACCACCTGTCATATCCTGCCTTCCCTTACAGTGCTACTTGCAGCTTTTGTCAGCCTTCTGCTCCACTGTCTTTCATATACAGCAGTTTTTTTCAGGTCATGTCCAGTCATTTTCCACACTTTGTTCTGCTAGTGTAACCTCTGGCCATGTCTTCATCAGAAAACAGATTGTTTGCCTGAAGCTCCAAAATCCTTTGTCTCTCAGCAACTCCTGTGCAGAGATAAGGAGAAGTGAGGTTGATCCCAAATCCATTACAGTTTTTAATTCTGAAAAAAAAAAAAAAAAAAAAAAAATCCTTGTGGACATACTCCCCTCTTCAAGGGGAGCATATCTTTCTCATGTGTTGTTTGACCTTCCACTATGGCTAATGAAGATGCTTTTGGAAGGGCATATTTTCTCATTAGACTTCTCTGCTGTTCCTACTGTCAGTCAAATATTTGGTAACTCCATGTCTATGCTTAGTTTTTAAAACAATGCTCAAGTGACTGGGTCATACAAATTTCAGCCTGGTTTGATTATGTGTATCTGTAGTTTGAACAGAAAACAAAGCCTTCTTGGTGTGGGAAGGTGATTTTTTTTTTTTTTTTGGGCAATGTGCTGACCAGTCGGGTGATTCCTGTAACACTACCTGGGCTTTTTAAGCACACCAGCAAAATACACTTGATATGGGACTTGTCAAATTTCCAGATCTGCTTTGAAACTCCTCATGGATCAAATAGTAACACAGAACTTAATATGTCTCTTTCAAACATAAAATGTTTTTATATTTTAATATATAAAAGAAACACTGCATGCCATAAATTGATCACACAGCTACTCCTGTACATGTGAATACATAAGGTATATCTACAATGGAGCATGGCTCAGAGCCAGCAACCTTGCTAGACTGAGAATGAGAAGCATTTTAACCATGTGTTAGCACTGAGCTAAGAAATCCTGTCACCAAAGGTGCTCTGCTTTCAGGATCAACATAGCATCTCTCTGTAACTCTGCAGTTGCTGTGCTCTGCTAGAGGACCAGCTTTGATCACCTTCAGCATTCTCAGTTTTTCCTCCTTACTTTTCTGTGTAAACTCAGTTTGTTGCAAAAAGTCCTGTGAAAAAATATCTTTCCTGCATGCTGAAATCCATGTTTATGAAAAGAATAAACCTAATGCTGTTTGGCCAGTTGGATATTTTTGATGGTGAAATAATACTGCTTCTACTTTTTAATGTTGAAATTTATAATATTTCTGTCAGAGAGGAGGAAAAAGACCCTTCACTATTGAATCCTATCAGTGATTATGGTGTTTTTCATATAAAAGTGCTTAAAATCTCTTAAGCATCTTGTAAATTTTACTTCTTTTGAAATTACGAAATAATCATGGCCTTGCACTGATACCACTGCAAATAAATTTCCTTTGCTTATTATATGAAGTGGTTATTGCACAGACAGTAACTACACTAGTGTTTTTTTCACACAGCATGTTATAGTTGTTTTTGTTCCATTACCTCTGTCTTTTAGTCTTCTCTTTCTGATACAGACAAAGTTATGATATTGAGATTGTGGCTATGGTGGACCAGACAGGATTCAAATCTGGTAACATTCTTGATTTAAAGAACCCATTTTTTAGGTAAGAAATGCTTTTGACTAAAATACACCATTGCAGAGTGGTAACATGGTATGACAGGAAGCAAAGCACACCTACTATGGAAGAACAAGTTTCTGACCTCTTATAGTTTATTTTATTTCTACAGGTATAAGGCCATGATTGTTTTGTATTAGCAGTAGTTAATTATATAAGCAAATATTCTATTCTGGCTATGTGACAAAGAGCAAAAGGAAAATAAAGCTGTAATGATTTAGTGCTGTGACAAAAGAGTAGGCATTTATTTACTTGAATGAAAGTATACTTAAAATCTTTTGCTGTTTCCTTTTGTATGATGTACATCGTTGTTACTTGAGGAATCAGCAATATGCCAAGATGCACTCTGCTACATACATAAATTGATATGACTATTTGACATGAAGGACCTCTCCTTTCTGTATCGAACAGGAAAGAAGGAAAAAAAAATATACACTTGCTACAATCCTTTCCAGATGAGCAGGAACCTTCATTAGGCATTGCCACAGCACCATATTTTGGGAAAAGCTGTCATTTACAAATCAAAACAAGCAGGAGGAAGGAGCCATCACTTCTTCCAAAAGAAAAAAAAAAAAAAAAGAGATTTGCTGGCTGTGTTCTGTTCTCATTCTTGTGCTGTATTTAGTATAAAAATAGGCAGATACAGCTGGTGGAATTGATTTTTTTCCAGACATACACATGGAAAGTTTTTCACTTGTCCATTATGTGTTTCCTGTTTTCCATTTTTTTGACCCAGACCTATATGACAACTCTAGAGGAACTCTATAAAGCAAAATATCCATCATGTCTATTGAAAATTAATTGATTTGCATCTGTACAACAAATGTGGCACATCAGTTGTTCTGGCTTTAGAGCTAGGCCCTTTTGATTAAATTTGTAGAAATACCTTTGTACTAAAGACTGTTTAATAAATAAATAAAATCATGCACTAGAAAATATTAATTTCCTCAGATTTGAAGTGGAAAGTGTCTAGCCTGATTATGTTTTTGGTTTGGCTAATGCTGGTTTCAAATCTAAAACCTTTTGGAAGGGTAATTATGAGTAAGTTTACTGGTCTTCTAAAATCTCCGTACTTACTCTCAGCACCCATGGTCTAAGTGTGAGTGACTTTTCAAAGATGATACAAGTCTAGTCATATAGAAGCAAAAGAAGATTTTGTTAAGGGTTTTTAACTTACACAAAATGTAAAAATCACTTTCAGTATGCTATTATTCATCTCCAAGAAAGCAGGGAGAAAATGGTCAAGTTGTGTGTTACATACAGAATTACTTTAAGGTATGTGAATCAGTATTCTGGTTTGAAAATTTAATGTAAAAATGTCACTATATGATTTCATGGTTGCTAGCCAATTAACCATATTGAGCTCAGTAATTTAAACCGCTGTACTTTTACATGTAAATTCTTAGACTGCTTGATTGTGGAGTCCTGCCACAACACACTCCCTATTTAACAGGCTTCCCCTATGATGCTCTATGAGGTTTTTTATTGATCCATCTCCATTCTGCCCCTGCTCTCCCATAGCCAATATCAGAACTCTGAAAGAGTTGGGAAAAAAAAAAAAAGAAAAAAAGGGAAAGAAGACTTCCCAAAAGAAAAATGCTTATTTCTAAACTTTCAAAGCATTCCTAGACTTTTGAAAAATTAAAATGTAATCCAGGTTTTAAACTAGGACATGGAAACGCCTGTGCATGGTTGGACATTATGCCAACACATACAGCCTAGCTCTCTTCTACATCACTGCTTCATAGTGTCCCTGATACAAATATTTACATCTCCACCACCAAGATAGATAGTAGTGAAGGGGCATTTCTGGAATTTTTCCACTCATTTTAAATAACTCCATACTAATTTTATAGCATAAGGTAAAAAATGAAAGACTGGACTGGGAAGCCTTTAATTTCTGTGAAGGCAATGTGCTGAGCTGCTATACATAAGAACAAAAGAAAGCCTCTGCCTTTTTAAAATAAACTACAGTGGATTTGGTAGCATTTTATACTTGCTTGCACTGCTGCAAATCTAGATGAAAATTTGAAATCACGCTACATTTAATAAATCCAGAGAAAGCATAGGGGACTTCCTTTCTGGCTTTATACCGGTGAGACTTAACTGACATACACTGCCTGCGTGTTGTGCTTACACACTTTGAATTTCATGCAAGTCCTTACTAAGTATCAAAAAGCTGTGATTTTTACTCCAGAGTAAAATAAAAATGATAACTAGAATTTGTTAAGTTTTCTTAGTGCTGTAAGCAAACAAAAAATTGTATATTTTATTATAACTATTTTATTCCTCTTTAGGTATGCATAGAACATATGGTAATATGGCATCTGAAAACAGAAGCAAGACTCTCACCAAGCCAAGTAACCAGTGAGACTGAAATCAGTTCATTTCTTAGTAGGTCTATGGGTGTTTGTGTAAAATCAACTGATAACTGTACAAATATGTAATTGTATGTGAGTGACATGAGAAGGGAGTATTGTGGTTCAATCCCCTTTATTTTTAACTGAAATTTAACCTGTGCTCACATTTACAGACTTGTATTACAGCAGGTTCAGTTTTATTCCAGAAAGATCATTTGGTATAGAACAAAAACTATTTCTGTGTGCTTGTTTTTATTTCTGTTTTACAGCAAGCTCACATTGGTTCACTGTTTTTTTGTTTTTTTTTTTTTCCCTTTTGCTAACATTCTTACTAACTTTCCAGGTTATTGAAGAAAACCTACCTCATGATTAGTTGTATAACACATCAAAGTGTCTGTGAGCAGTATGTAGTGACCATCCAGTACTTATTTCTAGATATTTCAATGTTTGGTGTTAAGCTTCTAGCTCACCAGGGCACCGTGTTAAATACTTAAGTTTTTCTCAGTGGAACAATTAGTTTAGTTTAAGACATGAACCTGAAGTCATCTTGCGTATAGTTTGTAAATGTTCTGAGATTTCTTTATGCCTATTAAGCAGGACACGCTTGTAAAATGATCCCAGGATGGTCTGATATAAAGCTGTAGAGATAGGATATGTGTGCCTTTCACCTTTGCTGTAGTTCTGTGAGATAGTACAGGTTATACAAAGATGTATTTTTGGCTTGTGTACCTAGCAAATGAGGAAGATTATAGTTATAGTATAGATTTTAATGAGATCTCTCTTCAAACGTTATCCATAAAAAGCACAATAACTTTATTGGACGTGTTCCTGTCATTTGAAGAACATGCCTTAGGCTGAATTACTGAGCTGGAGTCAAATCAGAGACATATATGTCATTTTACTACCAAAACCATAACTGCAGTGATACCTCTAACAAGATAAAATCATGCTTCCTCATGCTTTCCATACTGTTGGAAGGCTGGGTTGATAAAACTGTCATCTCAGGAAGTTACACGCCACATTTGATCAAAAGACCAGCTAAGGAACCTTGCTGGGAATAATTAGGTAACAGCTGTAGTTTCAGAGGTTTTTCTCCATGTAAACAGTAATTTGCAGCTATTTAAAGACAGTTTATGAGATTATGGAAAGTAGTCCCTATTGTGAAGCTCATAAAATAACATAACTTCATGGCTGAGGCCACAAAACCATCAAAGTTAGTGTCAGAAAACTATTGCCTTGTTATTTCCAGTAACATTTAATACAGCAAGTGAGAGACACCTCATATAAAAATTTAGCTTACAAAATAAGAGTGTTTTATTACAAAAAAATATATTTTAAAATAGTATTTAATGTCGGCTTCTGGCCCAGAATGGTAACTGAAGTTATCTTTCTAACCTGTACAAGCAGTGTTATGAGATTTGTCATGCAATGTCTGATGGCTGGGTATCCTTCCTAAATTTAGTCTGTACAGTGGTTGGTGGCTTTATGCTTATACGAGAGAAGGAAACAATCCATGAACGTCCGAGTAGAAGTACCAGGAAGCTGTACTTCAGAACTTTCCAGAGTTTGGTCTGTTTTCCTCAGCAATTATAAAAGGATAAATATGAAACTTGAATCTGAATTCAGCTGATAGATTTGTAATGTGACAGACATGCTGACCCGCATGTCTGTCTGTATCTCAAACTTCAGACTCAAAGCTCTTTTAAAAGTATCTGTATATCAAATGCTTCTATTTTCTATATGGAAAAAAAAACTTACATTGTGAATTACATTGTGACTTTCATGTGGCAAATTCAATTCTTTTTGAAAAGAATTACTTTCAAAAGTAAACAAAGGGCAGGGAAGGCAACAGCAGCAGAGAGCAGTGTCAGACTGTGTATCTTTCTTTAATTCCAGGGCAAAAGGTGTCTGTATCTAATAACTACACCTTCAACATGTATATAAAAGATTGTTTCCTTACACACTAACAAGTAAAAAGAATGCTTCACGGTGATTTGCTACTTCAAAGTGATCTGGGTCATGCAGGACTCGTATTTGTATTTCCCTGTGCTTCGGCAATTCACTTTATTCCAGATAGTATGCTAAAACTGAAGAGAAGATTGACATAGGGTACTGCGCCATCTGCAGTTCGAAATAAAGTCCTGTGACTATCTCCATTTTCTTATCATTTAGCATTTTCTTCTCTCCTGCTTTGAAGTGTTGGTGATTTTGGAGTATACAGGAGCCTGCCTTCAAGGACTACAATGTAACGTTTTCATCTTAGAAGAATTTTTGAATATAAACACAAGAATATATTTGTAAAGTATTCTTGAAACAACATGTCAATGAAAACATTTTATTGATACAAATGCTGGTGTTTTGTTTCTACTTCTTATAAAGGCAACATTAATTAAAACCACAGAATGTAGGAAAACTGAAGCAGAAATGTGGGGTTGCTTGAGCAAGCAGCAATGATGTAGTTTTACAGTGTTAAGACTCTTGAACACATTTGACCACATTTTGAAATACAGCATTTCTTCATTTATAGTTAAAGAGGCTATACTAATTATGTTGAAAAATTATATACTCTTGTATCCCATAGACTCAAAAAGCACAGCAGGAGAGACACTGAGTATCATATTAAGGAGCTATAAATTTCCTTACTTTGTGGATCCATGGTTTAGAAGGTTCATCTTCAAGAAATAACAGCAGTATGAAATCCTTTTAACAGCTTCTTTTTCAACGATTGCATATGGTTATATTCTTTCATCTTCACAGTTCATGTTAAATTGCTTTTTCAGTAGTAATGAATTTAATTTTCAATGTCTTATCTGTGTGAGTTCTCCCATGTCAGCTGATGATTAGAATATTCTGTTCTTAGTAATAGTATAGGAATTCAATGTGGTTGCTATTACTACAGTGGTCACTAAGAGAAGTAGTGATTTACTGCATACTGTGTGCACTAGGCCCACAGAAATGTCTGTGATAGCATTCTTTGCTAAACTTATAACATCGGAAAGCAATCTTGATGCATCTGGATCTATGTGTGGTGAAACACAACAGAATTGGTACTAATTTGCTTAGCTAAGTTTATATGAGTTGTGAGTTATCCTCAAGATGCAAACAAAAACAACCAACCAACCAACCAACCAAATGAACAACAGGACAATATTTTAAAAAGAGATTTAGAGTTTGGAAACAAATCTGCATACATAATACATTTTATTATTTTATTCTTCCTTACATCTTGGCATGTGGCACACAGGTTTTCACTCTTCTTGATTAGGTAACACACATATTTAAGCTCTGCTCTGATCCAAGTTGAATCCCAGAATGTTACAGAATCACAGAATGTTAGGGGTTGGAAGGGACCCCTGGAGATCATCGAGTCCAATGCCACTTAGGGGTTAAGAGCTAAACTGGGGAAACATACACTGTCAAGATGCAGCTGAAGAGTCAGTAGAATGGGCTGCAGTTCAAGGAGAGACTGCAGGCAGAAAAATTTAATTTATTGCTGGAAGCACCCAAGAGGGTATCAAATACACGACATTAACTGTTTGGGTTCAGCTCACCAGGTCTGACCCACGCTGATTTTAGTGATACTCAGGTGCACATGTTTACACAACAAAAAGAAATGAAGTTAAGAAAATCAAAGACAAAGGAGTGAAAAGTTATAAAAATGCCTTTCTCAAAATGGCTGCCCCTCCCAAGGCTGGCCAGTTCTCAGGAATGTCATCTTGGAACACTGAAACTTCAGCCTGATTTTGCTGAGACTTTAGGCTAATTTACAGGGGTCTTTAGATGTCCCTTATCTAATTAGTCAGTAGTCAGATATACAGTGGGTCATGATTTAAAACTACTGTGAAGAAAGTGTTGTTGAATAGCACTGGAACTTATGAGCATGTAATAAATCTTAGTTGAACGGCCTCTGAACCACAGCCAGTGTCCAGTTTTCACTTCAAATCACTGCCTTTCATTTGCATTTAGTCCACAAAGAACATTTTTGAGTATCTGTAAAGAAAATCCAAACAATCTGTAGTCTAACCCTTCTTCACTAACTGACATTTCAATTTTGGAAGGGAGAGCAGAAACTTGGTTTTAGTTTTATGGGTGGTTTTCTATGCTGAGGTGCCACAGCTAAAATGACAGAGATCCTCAAAGGTACGTTAATCCAGTAACACTCATATAAGCAATAATAAAAGAGGATGGTACCTCAAAATATGAAACACACTTGAGTTCAGGAAATAGCACAATTCAGGAAATAGCACAGAACTGAACATAGTGCTTTGTTTAAAACAAATCACTACCACCCAAAATCCCAACAGAACAAGTTCTTTGCTAATATGACGTCATTGGAAAGATGGATACAGTTTTGCAAGAATTCAGGTGGGATTTTCCAAGAATTTGAAGTGAATAGTGCCTTCTCAAGACCTGTTAGGAATGCAGGGCTTGGTCTGGCAAGCCTGTAGAGCAGTGTAATCATCTTTATACAAGAGACAAAGGCCAGCCTTCGCTCACAACATTCAGCTGTAATGCTGGATTTCAGAGGATCTCAGAAGTTCTCTCAGGAACACCAATGACAGGACATGCACGTTAAGAATCTTGTTCTTTTTCACACTCCACTCACCCTCAAAATAATACGCTGAGAAATAAGTGACTCTGCAGCTGAGTCTTTCAAGCCCGAACTCTGGGAAAAGAGAAATATAATTCACTTAAGTTGTCACATGGATGAAACACTTGGCTGGTACATTTAACTAGAAATGTTAAGTGACCACTGTCAAAATGCTCAGGAAACCTGCCTTCTGCATTTCCAAATAGGTGGCTAAATGGCTTTCACTCTGTCACTTCTACCAGGTCCCTGTACTTTGGAAAACGACCAAAATTTGAGTCCTCTCTCACAGAGACTAAGTAAGGAAATGAAAAAAAGGAACTGCAAATTAGTTTGTGGTTCTCAGTAACCAGATATACTAGAGTAACATGCCTTAATTTCTGCTGAAATTATTTTACAATTTTCTGCTTAATTTCTTTACAATTGCATCTAATAGTTTTTCCCCCGTTCAACCAACTTTCATCAAACATTGTCCTGAATTCCAAATCACTCAGAAAGGTAAAAATCATGATGCAAGAAGCTTGCAGGCAGCTATAGGCAAAAGCAAAACGGGAAGTGAAATCCCGTGGCTCTGCTGTCTCCTTGTCTGTGGTGCAGGCCAGGAAATGGGTGGTCATCCATAGAAATCATGAGTGCTGTCACCCCCCTCTCCAACTCCAGCATGGCAGCAGGAGTAACTGGCCCCTCCACTGCTCATCGCTCAGGAGTGATCAGTTCTGGGCTGACTTGAGAGCTGGATCTTTGGGGATCCTTTTGTGCAGCAAAATTCAGTTATGCCTACACATCAGCTGGTGGTACCAAAAAAAGGATTTTTTTTTTTTTTTTTTTCATTATGAAAGGGCTGGATATACTTAGAGCAGAACATACTCAGTGTTGGTGGGTTCAGAAAATGACAAAGTACCTTCAGTGCCATTCACAAAATAAAACAAAAGCTTTACCTGACTTCTGTGGTAGTTACTATCTAACATCTTGGCAATAGGAACAGTCAGGTTGTGGCTGCAGTTACACTCCATTTTTCTTACAGCTTTACATCTCCAGCTGTCTTGTCAAAGGAGGCTCACTGAAGTGAGCAGAGTGGTCCTGGCCGAGGCAGTACACAGCACTGCACTGCTGCAGTCTTCACTACAACCTCCTTAGTCCAAAGTCCAGTTCTATGTTGTCACAGAGCCAAAATAGTTTTTCAGATGTGAAAATGGCCAGATAAGTGTACTATTAACACATCCATGGATTAAAACCAACTTTTAAAAAAACATATTTATTTCATTGACTTCTTCACTACAGACAGTACAGGATTCGTTTTGGCTAGGACAGATAAGCAGACTTATTGTCATACTTTTGTGAATCTTTATGTAAAATGTGAGATGTGCCATTTTTAAACTTCCCTTTATATTTACTGCAGCTCTTACTTCTTCAAAGTCTGCTAAGAAATAAAGTGGTATAGCATTCAGTGCTGCTGAATTCACCACAGCTCTCCTTGAGCTAGAAGCCAACACCAGGAAAGTGCTAGTCATGGACTGGCACTAAGTGCAAGTGTGTTAGCACTGATTTTGGCACTACTATAGCAAGTTTGCTCCACAACAAACCAGAATGGAGGTGGATGCAGCGTGTGAGAGAACAGGCTGCAGACACTTAATGACGATTCACCTGGACCTGAGCAAAGCCTTT
>NW_008589116.1:0-17346 GCF_000691845.1 Merops nubicus
CGCGAGCTGCTGGGGTAATGCCGCTGTTTACACTTTTTCCGAGCCACCAGTGCCTTTGCTAACCGGGGACCTCTGCTTAATGCAATTAACTCGGCTGCCGGGATTTGTACCTCTGGAAAAGCCGCTCTCGGCGCAGCGCTCCCACCCTCCCGCGGCACGGAGCCGGGGCAGGCCGGCTGGAGCCTTTTAGTCCTTCCCATCGGTGGATCTGAGATTGTCTTGAGGGAAGGGGGCATGCAGATGACACTGTTGCAGTGCTTGGGCAAATGTTAGGAAATAATAAGTTGTGGTTTCAGTATGAAATTAAAAAAACCATGACAATTTAATCCAATTAAAATGAGCCGCTCCACTGAACTAAATAATGTCACTAGCTTGGGTTAACTTTTGAAGTTGTCTAGCTATTGTATAAATTAGCCCAGTCACAGCCTTCCTGAAATCTGGCTCATCATTAGGGTTTCTAAGGATACAATTGCAAAGCACTTTTCTTAAGGACTAATTAAAAAAGGGTTGTGTAGGACATCGACTCCTGTTTCTGCTAAATATAACTGCAGTGAAGAAACACCCTTGGCTAATGAGCTACAATATATTTTAATTTTATAGAAATGCCATTCTTACAAAGTTCTCTGATGGTGTAGTAACTATTAAGCTGCCACAGTAATTAGTAGAGTATTAAGTTTTATGTGTTTTTGCCTTAGGATGAGCACACTGCAGCAGCAAGCGGCGGGTTGTTGGGGTGTAGCGAGGCAGCACAGTTCAGGGGGCAGGGTGAGGTTGGGGGAACCTGCCTGGTGCAGCACCCTTGCTGCTGCCAGAAAGTTGTAGAGAGACTGGAAAAGTAAATGGAGGGTGGTTTTTTTTTGTTTGTTTGTTTGTTTGTTTGTTTGTTTTTTGTGTGTGTTTTTTCTTTTTTCTTTCCTCTCCTCTCTTTTTTGTTTTGTTTGTGTCTCTTTCTTTCATTATGTCTGTCAGCTGCTACATGGTCCCTTAAGATGGGATTTTGTAGACAGATCTCTAGGAAAAGATAGATGCCAGGCTGTCACTGCAGAAGGCTGTCCTGGTTGTAAGAGGAATTTTATATGGATGGTTAAAAACAGGGGTTAGCTCTTGAGAGCATCGTCAAGTGGTTTTAGCTCTAAATTTCTTCCCCTTTGATTGATTCTGCTATTTATTGTTATTTTCTAGGCAAAGTTGTAAGGTAAAAAAATCTCTAATTTCTGATGAAGTAAATTATCCAGGAGTGTTTGGGGCAGGGGAAGGGGAGACAGCAGGAGATTTTGTTTCCTAAAGCAAGAGTTCACAGAATGTTAGGGGTTGGAAGGGACCTCAAAAGAGCATCTAGTTCAACCCCCCCTGTGAGGGCAGGGTTTGCATCATGTAACCAACATACCTCTTCGTTGGTGTGGGCCAAGCCGATGTCAGAGCCATGTTAAGAATGCACTGGAAGTGAGACCTACCACTGAACCTGGGAGTGGTTTGTCTGTGCTGGGCACATTCCTCACACGCCCTGCCTGACACGAGCTGGATGCGCTCCGCTGCACCGTGCCAGCTCCCCTGGGGCAGCAGCCGTTTGGGGACGTGGTCATGAATTGGGGTGAGGGGGAACCCGACGTGTTGGTGCCAGCCTGCGCGTGGTGGTGAGCGTTGCTGCATCAAAGCTGGTGGATCGCAGCCAGGGCTTGTGGGGCAGGGTTGCTGCCATCAGTGCAGCACGCAGTGAGACATCGATTAGAGAGGGGTCTGGTGAACCCAGCAGGCATGGGGCATTCACACAGGCTTGGCTGTGTGGAGAAAAATGTGCTTTTTAGCTACCTTGAAAGTTTCCTGGTTTGCTTTTAGGAGGGGGAAAGAGAGCAACATGAAATCTCTGGAAAGAACTCTGTAAGTGAGAGGCCTGATGTGCCTTCTAGAAGCTTGGGTCCGGTCTTGATGATAGCAGGCGTTACTCTCGCTGATTTTAATAACACCAGAGAGCAGGGCCAAGTATCCAGCTGTACTAGTCAGCTCCCATTCGGAAGAGGCTGCTAAACCTTTCAGTTTCATCCTGGTTCGCAGTGGTGGGACAAATGGTTTTCCAGAGCTGGTGTGATGATGGTCTGATCCTTTCTGCAAGTCCAAGAGCACGCTGGGAAACTTTGCTGGCTTGCAGGTTGTGCCGTGTACTGCAGCATTCCAGCACTGCTCTCCTAACAGAAGGTTAATCACAGCTCTCCGAGGTTTCTGGAGCCTGGAGATTTTGCTTCACATCAGCAATGCATGTGTTTGGGGTTGCTTTTTAGGCTTACAGTGAAACGGAGCACTGGGACATCAACATCAACTGGGTGGTCTTTCAGTTTCTTTTGTAGGGGTCGGAGCAAAGACTTGTTGGCATAAATGTAGTTATTGAAGGATGATCCAAGAGTAATATTTGGTAGATTTTCCAGAAGTGTTTAGTCTTTTAGAAGCATGATGCTGTAATTTTCCTGCTTTTGCTTCTAACGGTTATGCTGCTTTTGGAATTCAGAAAATTAATAGTGTGTTGGAGCGGATGGGTGTTGTTTTTTTGAAAAAGGCAGTTAGACTTTGGAGATAGTAATTACAGGAGAAGAGAGAAGAAGGGCTGAAGAGAGAGGTGGCATTTCAGATTTATATGCTGTGCATGTCTCTCCTAGACTTGTTAAATCTGCATTGCCAAGTAAGTTTCAAAGAAAGGTTGGAAGCTTTTTTAGTCTTGATTTATTTCCACCATTCCTCAATTCATGATCTTTTTCTTCTCGATGTAGTATTAATAAGTATCTGTCCATTGCTTTCTGTGGCTTAGCAGTGTCTGGAATCAGCCAGCAGCATCTGCCATGGCTGCTTCCCTTGCTCTGGCTGAACATCTGGGTACTCCCATCCAACAGCTGCCTGCACTTCCATGAGCTGAAAATTCGGGGAAGCTCTGGGTTTCGCTGCTGGTCTCGGGGATTACAATGCTGGTGCTGCAGTGAAGCAGCATGGATGTTCTCAGGAGTCACTTTCTGGGAATAGGTTTCCCTCCCAGGTTAGCTTATCTTTTAAAAATTAAAGAACAGATGATTCTTGACCTGAGATCAAACACTGAAGCTGTTTCTCTTTTTTAATACCTTAGCCCTGAGGTCTGTGTTGGAACAGACTTAATATTCAGGCCTAAAGTGCAGAGATGTTTTCTCTGCATTTTTTTTTAGATCCTTATCGAGGAAGTTGATGGGAGCCTTGTCTTCAGGAGCAAGTTGGGACAAATATCTTTGGGTTTGAAGTCAGGTATTGGGATTGTTTGTTTTGGGAAGATGATACCTCTGTGGTAGGTTTGAAGCAATTCCTGCAGCTAATGGGATAAAGATGGTGGACTTTGGAGAATGAGCCATAAGCCTTAGGTTTGTTTGAAGTTTTGATAGATCTAAATCTCTGTGGTCCTAGTGTTAAGTGTAATCTCAGTATGACCGAATGAAGGCCTACTTTCTTCTGTAGCAGAGGTGCAAGTTAAACACAGAGCCATGATCTAATGCCTCCAAGGAGGACGATAGAGAGCTACCTGCCATCCTCAGTGGGGAACTTAGCATTTTGACAAGGAGTCCTGAGCTTGGAGAAGAGCTTGTTCCTCCCGGCAGCAGCTGAGCTCCCTGTGGAGCAGCCAGTCGATTGCAGTGTTCTCAGTTTGCCCTGCTATTCATGGCCAATTGTCTTTATAAAATGTCAAGCAGAGGCATATGGATGGCATTTATTAATTACATTATCTCACCAAATTGACTTTTGCCATTGACCAGTTTAAACGTTTTCCTTATGGCGAAGAATTATGGGCCTTTGTAAGGCTCAGCGGCTGAACAAAGGGCTCTTGTCTCGTTACGGAAAAGTACTCTTTTGCCTTCTGAATAGATTTGACTGACTGTGATTTTTAACAGAAATGTTGTGTTTGAGACTGATAAGCTTATTCAAGGGCCCATGTTAAGATCCTACTTGAGTGTAAGTCATGAAGGTGCCCTCTGTGCTGCCACATTTGAGAGAGGGTGCACAAGTCGCATCAAGTGATTTGGTCCATATTCAAGTTGCTTTGCTCTCCGTGTTGAGCAAGCATGAGAGAATTACTGTAGGCTGTTCTGTGAAGAGCTTATTGTTTGGTTATATTTGGTTCATGCTTACAAGACAATAATAAACTGCTATCTATACAATCTTTTCAGGGCTAGTAATTTATTCATAGGTTACATGGCACTATTAAGTGATTTGGGTACAAGATTTCTCTTGCTCATGTTGAAGTATAATTTGCAATCTCTTGAGTAAAGACTGCATTAGTGTTTGACCCTGTAATAATGACACTTCTCTGTATGTATGTTGTTTTCTTGATCAGCTCAGCCCTGAGGGATGCTTTCAAAAGCATACTAGATTTTTAGGCACAAATACAAAATACATGTAATCCTCAAAAGTATTGGAGAACTGATTGCAGTAGGTGAAAAGATAGCATTTAACAACTGTTTGCAACAAGTGCTTTTGTGCTGAATGTATTATTTTTGTTGACGACTCAAGTAGGGGTTCATTTAAAGTGAAATAATGACTAATAGGGCAGCAGTGAATCCGCAGAACTTGGCCTTGCCTGTAGATAGGCTATTAGTGTTTCACGTAAGCTGTGCTTAACGAAAGCCTGAGCTAGACACTCCATCTGAAATCACTGGCTTTAGTTTATATATAAAAAAATTCTTTAGAAATCTCCCTTCTAAGCTAAATTGTTTTGTTCCAAAGGTGAACTAAGTTGGGAAAGTTCAAATAAAAACCTGTTTGGCTGCGTTTGAGTTGTGAGCTTGAAGATAAATACATACTTTGTACTCTTATTAGTGGTAAGGAGACAAAGGGACTTGCAGAAGGTCAAACAACCTGTGGTATTTGCAGGAACTGAATCAAAATGTTCAGAAAACAGCATTGTGATTAACAACCAAAATGTATTGTCTGTATTTAAATATTATGTTGTCTGACATGTTTTGTTCCTGCTTGATTAACCATAATACAACATAATTTTCTCTAGAGGTGCTTCTACACTAATGGAGGTCACTTGTCACCTTTCAGATCAGTGTGAAGTGGCCCATCCTTATTTTTTGAAGTGTGTTTCAGAACTGTGACTGTGGCAGTCTTGCAGAGCTTTAGGAAGCAGTACTGCTAAAGTACTGTAGCCTGGGAGGCGAAGTACTTCTGAAGCAGTTTGGTGCACAACTGGTGTGGCCTCAAGTCTAAGGATGTTTTGAGAGAGAAATAAAAATGTAATGTACCTGTTGCAAGGTGAATTAAGAACCTAGGTAGGTCTTCCATCTCTCCTTCCTTTCCCAGGATCCTTTCTGGTATGTCTGCTCCTATCCCCCCATTAGTTATCCAAGTGGAAGAAATATTTCTTCTTTCTCTGGGCAGAGCTGCATTAGTTCCAGCTGTGGTGATTCTGCAGTACATGCAGGAACAGCTGGCTGGACACAGCAGCTGGAGGGCACAGCTGTGACCAGCCACGCCATGTGCACTTGATCTCTTCTGGCTTTAAGAGCTGAATCTTGTTTGCTTTTCAGACTGGGTCTGCAGGGAAAGGCTAATAATGGGTTTGAATACGTGATGTGTGTTACTGGCTGTGCAGAGGAGAGATGTTCAGGAAACAGGTTCTTCTTGTGCTGGGTTGCTTATATGTGCTCACTCTGGATGTGGAGATCCCAGAATCATATGTCACTAAAACTGATTACCAGGTGAAAGCCTCCACAGAGCCTGTCTTTTTGAATCCCTTTCAAGTGGTGTTCAGTTCCATGTTCAAGTATTCAGTCGTGGAGGTGTGACATTGATGATGTTCTTATTATTTAAAATGAAAACCTGCAAGGGAAGCAAAGCGGAAAGGTGAAGTTAGTTGAGAGTAGTGGAAATGCACCATCATTGCGACATCTGAAAACTGAGCTTCTGTTGAATATAAATTTGTAAACATTGCATAAATAAAAGTAAGTATGGCTTATCCCTATAAATAATCATTATGTATAATACCTGCAGAAAGGATGTGCATAAAGTAATGTTTTTGAGAAGCAAGATTCTGAGTTTTCTGTGGAAAAAGGGTTGCAGAAATCCAGGTCCAGTCCTGGCCATGGGATTG
Source organism: Merops nubicus (assembly GCF_000691845.1). Taxonomy (NCBI): domain Eukaryota; kingdom Metazoa; phylum Chordata; class Aves; order Coraciiformes; family Meropidae; genus Merops; species Merops nubicus. The sequence continues at coordinate 6,098 of NW_008589116.1, forward strand.
TCTTGTCCCAGTTGGGAGCTCAGGGGCACTTGGTACTTGCCATCAGTGGCAGTGCAAGCACATTGAATGGAAGTGTTTGTGCAGCAAAGAGAAGGAGCATCCATGAAGAGGGTGTGTGACATTTGGTTATGTTAGTAACTGGCTTGTGTAAGGCTCACTTTAAGAAGGTGAAAAGTTCTGAGGAACTGCTGTGGCAGCATAGAATGCTAGAAGATTAATGCTTTAGGATCATCAGTGACTTTAGCATCTGTAGCGTGTGGGACTCACAAATCTCTTGCTCCATGGTAGAGCAGGAAAGATGACTAGTGTTGGAGGTAGATAGAAGAAGTTACTGAAATGCCATATGTGTCTTCTAAATTCTTGTCTTTGGTGGAGTTGCTTATAATTTTTCAGTCATGTGCTCTTAGATTATTTCTGGTCTGTGAAAGCTGATTTTTTTGAATACATCGTCTAAAATGGTATGAAACAAAACCTCTTGGAGTACATTTGAAGTCCCCATCAGGACTGTCTTTCACAGAGCATTCAGCACTGAGCTCTCTGCAGCTGTTGCAGTTATAGCTTGGGAGGTCTTTGAAACTTTGTGCTTTGTATTTTATATGGATCTATATTCTACATATGTATCTATACATAAAATAGAGATATATTTTATATATTTTTTGTGTATGTATCTTTTATAAAAACAGTATGCCTTTCAAGTGTCAGGAGAAGAAATGCCATGCAGAACATGAGAAGGACACCCGGTTAAATAAACAGAACAAAATTGCTTTCAAAATGGCCTTAATTATTCTTGTGACCTGAATTAGGGTGAGAGGACCAGTTTCTCTGATCTTACCAGGCAAAAAAACCCAACCAACCAAACAAAAAACCCCAAACCTAATGAGAAGGTGATCTTCACAGATGGTTTTCTTGTTTCTTTTTGTCATTTTATACAATTCCCTAACAGTTTTCTTCCATAAGAGTGGTTTGATCATCTGTAGCTCTCACAGGTGCTTTTGGTTTGATTCTCCAGCACAGCCTTCCTTCTGCCCTCACAGTCCTGGTAACGGGGGTGTGAATTTTGAATGACTTGGGAAAATACTGTTCTAAAGAGAAAAACTGAATAATAGATGGCATAGGTCTGTACCTGATGTGGCCAGGCTGGGAGGTCACACCAGAACTGAAGAGACCTCTAGCTCAGCTGAAATTGTCTGTCTGTGTAGCAGCTTGGGCCAATTGAATTGTCTTTTCATCCCTTTTGACCAAAACACCTTGAAAGACATAGCTATCAGCTGTGTGAAAATGTGGCAGCCATCTCCAGAAGTTTCCAGATAGTTTAGCAGTGAGTGGGAGGTGGGTGAAGAAATCATGTAGCAAAGTATGAGATGCTTTCTGCTCTTCTGGTAAGAGCTGTGGTCTTTCCTGCAGAGCAGCACAGTGCATCTGTTGGCATGTGAAGAAGTGACAACTCTGAAAACTGACTATAAAAAATAAACCGATACTATTTAACAGCTTTATCTCCAACCTATTGAATTATGTTTGGATGCCTCATTGCCTGTTAATGGCCTGACTCTGCAGGGTTTAGTGGTAAGGAAGGTAGGTACCATGGGCACCTCTTAAAAAAAACTTACGTCCTTGAAGTATACAGATGCTGGAGGAGACAGGGCATTAAAGTTGAGTGTGACTGGCTGTCTCCAGTCATGATGCCTGTTGGAAATGCTTTTCTCTCTGGGGGTGTTCAGCCCAAGCAGCCATGCCCTGTTGAAGAGCAGGGCTGTGTTCTGCAAGGGGGCAGATCTCTTTGCCCTTGTCAAGGCTCAGGATCAGGAATAACTAGCCTTTCTGCTGGGATGAGGAGGCAGAGGTATGCCCATGTCACCATGCTGAGGCTCAACGGATAGAGGGAACTTCTGAGCTGCTGATATGCAAAAGCATTGAGTCTAAAATGGTTTGAGAAAGTGCGCTTGATAGTGTTGCTGTGCTGAAAATGCCACTTCTTGTCTGTTTTGTAACTGCAGGGCATTAGAAGGGGAAAATGACCTTTCTTTCCTTTTGTTCCTGTTCTTACTGTGTTTCACAACCTGAAAAGCTTACTCTACCCTTGGGTGTTTTGGGGGTTTTGTGCTTTCACTAATTCTGCTTTCTTGACTATATCTCTACCACTTAACCAAGAGCTGGTGACTTGGCATCTTGATGCAGGTCTCTTTTGGTGGACATCTGTAACTGGCCTTCTGTACAGGGGCATAAATTGTCATGTATCAAAAGCCAGATAAACTTAATAGTGTTGAAGGGTTCCTGATACTTGTCTATGGGTTAAAGAAGTCTTATGGGTTTGTGATTATTTCGTAATGCTACTGAGGTCATGTGCCAATCATTTTAATTTTTGTTTCTCTGACCTTCTCTGTCTACACTGGAAAAATTAAGAAGCTTTGGGTTATGACAGAAAAAAAATCTTAGTTTGGGAAAAAAATGGGGTGCTTCTATAGTATGCAGGTAGGAGGCTCTGTGACACTTCTTCACTATATTACTGCTTGCTGTTTCACCTGAACATCTGAGGAACTTACCTCCACTGGATTAAATGTGTAAAAGTATTTGACTTGAGGAACCTCAGGAAGTCTGAGGAGAAAAATTCTTCTTCAGTCTCAAGAAGAAGTAGATAGGATCCCTTGTCATAAAGATTGTGGCTGTAGAGACAGAGCTGGCACAGTTCCTGTGTAGTAGAGTAGCTCAGATAGAATTTCTATATTGGTGATCAGAAATGAAGAGGTCCTAAGGGAGGATTAGTGAGAATGTATTCAGGGATTTCTCTGTGGCTTCCTAGAGATGCACAGAAAAAACTAATCTCCCCATCTCTCTATTTAATTCAACTAACCTAAGAGGAAAGCCTCCTTAGAGCAGCCTCTGGCAGCTAGCTGTGGCAGCTGTACAATTAGTAGTGTCACCTAATGGGAGAGCGAAACAAGGAGTGGTAGGAAACTGGAGGTAGATGTTTCTGTACATCTTAACAACCCACTCAACAGCCAGGCTTGCTAGAGTGAACATGGCTGTAATTTTTAAAAGCTTAAAAAGAAAAAGGGAAAGTCTGAGTTTTTAAAGGCTTAAAATTCTGAATGCCTTGATTTTCTTACTGCCACTCTTGTTGTGCTGTTAAGCTCCACAGAAAGTGGATTTGACCCTAGAGTTACTGTTTTGGCTGTGTAACTCCATTTTACTCCTTGAAGCATCCAGTTTTGGGGTTGTGGCATTGTTGTAGTTAATGTACAGATTAATTTTTTAATGAAAATTTACACAAAAGTGACTAGATTGGGAGGAGCTTGTGGGTTCTCCTGCCCATCCCTCGAGGTGGGCCATCAGCCTGGGTGGGGAAGATGTGTATGATTAATTACTTTATATATGTGGACACCGCTCGTTCAGCCTTTGTCCTCCCAGCTTGACTGCTGGGGTGTGCTTTATTTGGGGATAGCCCTGAAGCCCATTAAGAGCAGGAGCTGGCGTGGAGGAGAGCATCAGCCCCGGGCTGACTGTCCTCCATCAGGGCAGGAGGTGACAGAGCCAGTGATGCTCCCTGTCTGCACAGTTCAGGGCTGTAAGTAGGCACCAGAGGGCAGAGACAAGATTTGGATTTGAATCAACAACTTGGCACTTTCCAGCCTCGCCTCATTAATTGCCCTGGTGCTAATGTCCTTTAGCCATGCATCTACATGGATGGAGGGTTTAGTTCAGTGTACGTGTGGGGCAGACCATCATTTCCCAACCTGTGCCGAGTTACACCGTCAGCATATTTGAAATGTGTGACCCATGGTTAGAAGGAATGGGTTTTGGAAGTGCTATTAACCCAGTGGCATATGTCAGGGACTGGAAAATGTAGTCTATTTATAATTATCCACAGGTGGAGAGGGAGGCAGCAATGCGTACTACTAGTTGTAATTACCAGCAGTGTAGAAGCTCATTGCATTAGCCAGTGGGTCTAATGCACTGAGAAGTATTTGATATGAGGTCTGGCACAACCTTCAGATGGAGCCGTTCAAAGGCATCCTGACCTAATTTTGCTGTGGAAGTGTGCGAGCCTTCCTCTTTCTCCTAATTTCTTGCAGAAGGTTTCGATGCTAAAGTCTTCATCCCCTACACGTGCATATATTTAACCACAGAGCATCTGAATGAAAGCAGCCGTTACAAGCCGGGCGGCAAATACAGCGTGCAGCTTAACAGAAATGACCTTCAATTAAGCAAAGGCAGGCCCCTTCTCCTGCACTTTGCAGTTGTCAATTAGCTTTCCATAAGGCTTTTTTTTTTTTTTTCCTTTTTTAATTTGCTGGGTCGTTTTGTGACTGATTGCAAAGCCTGAAGTGTATTGCTGGCTCTACATGTATGAGTAAAGACTTTGTGCTATGCTGAACTCCTCTTTCAGTGAATACCTCTAAAATCTGAGGCAGCTTCTAACTACAAGTTTCCTTTCTTTTCCAGGGAAATAAATTGTTAAATTATAAAATATTGTCCGTGGAGCTATATCAATTTATCAGCTAAAACATCTGTCATAAGTGTTTTGACTTTCCTTTGGATAAATCAAAGCAGATGTAACAACATCTCTTAATGGTCTTTTGTCTTCAAAAGAAAGTGGGGAAAAAAGAAGTCTGGTTCCCAGTGGCAGTGGGTAGAGCACACTGCAGAGATGGGTAGTGCTCCGTGTTATTGTCTATGTAGGTGTGGGCTGTTTTTATCAGAAGACAAAAACAAACAAAAAGAAACCTGAACTGAAGGCTTTTAAATTCTGTCTTATCTGTCACTTGTATGTTTTTTTCATGCCATCATCACTGTATTGACGGTGTAAAACTACAAATTTCCTACCAGAAATATTGCTTTTTGTTCAGTCTGGGTTTTTTGACTTGCCCTAATGGCATTTTTGGGTAATGCTGTGGTATACATGGTAACCACAGTGCACTTAATTGTGATTTGTATCTTAAGGTCTTTATTTGGTCTTTTTCTCTGTAATCTCTTGGCCTTCCAACCTCATTAGTTAGATTGTTTGTTTGTTTCTTTTCACCTGCTGATTTTGTGCTGTCAGGCAAGCCAGGTAGCTGTTAGGATTGGCACCACTCTTCAGTCTCATGTTGCAAGTACAAGATCCAATAGCAGAAGAAAAGGTGGGTGAAAAACTGGGCCTGCTCTGATCCTTTGCCCACCCTCAGGAATCCTTCTGAATCCAGGTAGTGGCAGTGAAAAAGTGGGAGTGGGAAGAGATGGTTGGGAGTGACTGAAGTGCTGGCAGAACTGCTGGTGGGGAGGGTATGCTAGACTGCTGGCACATCTTGGCCAGACCATAGTTCAAGGAAAAATCTGGAGGTGATGGGTCTGGAATGAAGAGGGTTGCTGTATCCAGGATCCTAGTTCTATCGTTGACTCATCAGCTGTGTCTGACAGCACCAGAACACACAAACCCTGTGTTTAAGCAGATGTGGATGATTTGAGCACTGCATCCCTCATCCCCTTTGCTTTTTGGAAAATGAGTGTGTGGAGCCAAACTTTGCAGCTTGGTATTTCTCTCTGCTCTTCAGGCTTTCTTGGAAGCTTTTGTATTCTCCCCTTGGACTAGGGAAGGGTGGGAATGGTCCCTGAAAAGTGCTGATGAAGGCAGCCTGCAGCATCACTTCTGTAAGCCATCAGTCACTGCGCTCACTCCCAGGGAGAGGGAGCAAGGCCCCAGTTAGGACTAGTTGAGAAGTATCAGGTTACTGAGGGCACTTGAATCAAGGTGACAGCTGCTTTCCTTATGCTCCACTGAAACAAAATATCCCAAACCCTTGGACAGAGCCTCACCAAATACATTTATATCAGTGCTGTTACTCTTTCCACAAGTTGGTGGAATACTTAGCACTGTTGGCTAATGAAGAATCAGTGTGCTAACCTCTTTCCATGGATACCAGAGGGGGAAATGTTGAGTATTGCTATCCCCAGAGTGCAAATGAACATTGTCAAGGCAAGCAGTGCAGGGAGGGAAGCAGTTTCTCCCTGTGGTGTTTGTGCACCCACTGTAGGTGCTGAGCATGGCAGAGGAGGAAGAGGAAGGGTGAGCTCCAGTGCACCTGGAGGGATCTTCTGTGTCCCAGCAACTGCTGTCTGGATGCTCATTTCTTCATAGCCTGCATGGTGAGCAACCGATTAACACAGCCCTGTCTCCCTCCCACGCCTTCCAAGGTATTTACACTTGCCCTTAAGTAACCATTTCTTTCTTTGGCTTCTTAAGCTGACACAGTTTGAGATACTCAGGAATGAAAAATGGGAGGTGCTACTCAAAATAGCCTTGAAGTGCTGCTGGGGAGGAGCATGTTTGAGGAACAGGCTGTGAGAGTCCTCTCTGAGCTCTATTTATACCTTCCTTCTAATAATATCAGTTGATTTTATTGTAAACAAAAACTGTGGGTGTCTTGGGCACAGAAAAGCATGAAAATACCTTGCTGGGTGTTGGGTGCAATTTGCTTCCCGTGATGAAGGGCAAACATGTGGAGAAGCAGTTTACATGAAAGAATAAGATAAATGAAGATTATAAGAAAATAGTAGTCCCGGGCTTTGTTGTGGGACTGTGACTAAAGTTTTAGGAATCATCCTCTGGTACAAAGCCTTCTCTTAATAGGCTGCTCTTCAAAGAAAACCAGTCTTGGGCTTAGTTTTTTGGATTGCCAGAGGCTTGCTCACAAAGCAGTCAGAGGGCTGTAAGCCCTATTTTCCTTCCCAGGCCTCTGTGCAAGGATCTGCTGCAACAGATGGCATCTGAAAAAGGGAGGTTGAACTGGGAAGCCTGAATCTGTAAAGACAGCAGAGATGAGAGACTGAGAAATTGTGGAGAGGAAAGGCAAGAGTAATCTCCTGATTGCTGAACCTCGCTATATGCAAAGAGTAGCTTTAGCTGTTATATGCCAGCTGCCACATTCCCTTTCTGGTTAGGAAAGGCAAGAAGAAGTGAAAGGGTGAAAGGGCTTTGGGAAAATTACCTGGAATTAAACTTGACTCCCACAGGTATGCTAAAATGCACCAGGTGTTTCCCCGAGTGTATTTTGAGAGGTGTCTGTAAAGCCTGAGGCGGATGGAGCTGCTGCAGAAGGGGAGGTGGGTAGTCTTCAGCTGCAGGATTTGCAGGAGGTTCCTTCTCTGCCATGGGCTTCCTCCACACAGCCCTCCTGTCCCACCAGCCTGCCAGCATGACTGGAAACCTCCCCTTTCCATGGCCACAGAACCTTCTCCAGCTTATGGAAAAGCACGTCTGTATCACTTCATTATTGACCACAAATGTGGAATGTTTCCATGCTTGAGAGCATGCTCTGAGCAGTGTTGATACTCCCATCAGGGCAAAGAAACAGGGTAAGAGTTAAGGTATTGGTAGAGCATGAACTGTCTTTCCTGGCTTGCAGCTGCGTGGTTATTTCAAAGGACCTAGTTTATCCTTCTATCTTTTCTCAGTTGTACATCACTGGGGTCAAGCCTGTGCTGTGCAGAGACTGTTGGAAGATGTGCAATTTGAAGCAGAGAAACTACTCTAGTAGTGAGGAAGCATAAATATCTGACAAACGCCTTTTGTAACTCATGATTAGTCTTAGAAGGTCTGGAGCACTAGTTGCCCCAATAAAAAATGTCCCACGAGCAGAAGACTAAGTGATGTACGCCACAACAGCCATGGTTGCATCCAGGCTTTCCCAGGTGGATTAGTTAACCTCAACCCTTGCAGGAGGATGGCTGGGGTGTCCCAAGACCCCACCTGTGCAGCAGAGATCCCACATGCCTCTGTTTTCAAAATTCTTGAGGTTTTTTTCCTTCATAATGCAAGTAGAAGCTGAAACTGCAAGGCTGACCTCTTGCATGAGATGACAGCTTCTTCCAAGGAAGAAGGAACAAACACCAAGGAAATTAAAGGGAGAGTTTTTCCAAAAAGAATTTTTTAGATCTGTTTTGTTTTCTTTTTCCCAAATATTTTTAATCCTTTCCTTCTAGCAGCATTAGAGGCATCACAAGAAGGCAATGTGTTCATTAGGTGTGGTGCAGGACTTGTGAAGGCTGACCAAAATGAATAGGCTTCACTGGATGGTCATTGAGTACATGCTCTGGAAATAACTCCTTCATTTTCTCTTGGGGTGTGAGAGATGAAGGGAGGACTTTCTTTCAGCTCTCCTACTTATTTAAAATAATATGCTGGCATGCCAAGCAGAGCAGGATTTATGTGTTCTAATGCTAGGAGTAGAGGCCCACGATTAAGAAACTGGCATTTTGTGACTCTTAGTTTGTTTTCCTGTATTTATGATACTTGTGTTTATATGCTGAGGTGTTCACAAAAGCACATGAAAGTCTGTTTGAAGAAAATTGTGAAACGGGTAACATTTTCTGAAAGGACAGTGTGTCTCTTTGGGCAGCATCATGGTCAAACGAATAAGTAAGTATTTTGGTAAGGAACCTAATTTTCAAAACATTCATGCATCTGTCCTGTCATACCCTTCTGACTGTGTTTGTAGTTCTAGGCAGTCTTGGAAATACCACAGATGTCAAATCCAAGTGTTTTTTTTTATTTGTTTTTTATTTTTTCATACATCATGAATTTAAAATTATTTTTTAATTCTATATAATGGTCTGAATTGCTGCACAGTAAATATGCTGGATTTCTAGTATAATTAGCACAAGTCATGGATGAAGTAGCCCAGAACTCCGATAGAGGTTTCTCAGCATGTTCTCTGGAGGAGAAGGTAGCTGAGTTCAGACTTCTGATTGTTTTTTTACCTCTCAGCTGAAACCATTGCTAACAGAGCTTATTTGGGTATTTGTATTCCTGATGTGGACTGATCTACCCTCAACTAATGAAAAATGTCAAACCTTCCTCTGCTGAAGATTTGGTAGGGGTGATGGGTGTTGCTGCGATGCTGCTGCTGATCTCTCATGGGTACAGAGGACATTGAGAGAGTCAGATGGAGAGACGCAGGCAAAGAAGGGAGAAGAGCCACAGTGTGACTTTACATGCTGAAAGAGATCCTGTGACTGCTCACGACCAACTAACACCATTCCAGGAAATTATACATGCTTTGGAAGTGGCTGCAGCAACAGATGGGACAGAGGCAGCTTTCGCTGAAAAGGAGGAAAAACACTCAAGAAAACCTACTTGCTGTAACTTTTGGTTCCTCCTACTTTTGTTTCTTTTTGATTTTGGTTTTCTTTCATTACATGGAGGATGTGACTGCAGTCAGTTCCTAGCTGTACTCTGCACAAGAGCCAAGTGAGCGAGTACCCACCTGGTGTGGTGCCGTCACTCCAGCAGAGGTGCCAGGAGGTGAAGGAATTACCTTGTCTCAGCAGACCCTAAGCTGCTCACCTCATCCAACCTGGTGCTTCACCACAGAAGTGTGACGGCATTGCAAGTAATGTTGTGAGAGACGAGGGTGAAGATAATGGTGGATTTACTTGTGGGACTCCAGAAAGATCATCCAGGGAAGTGGAGGTACTCTTGTGGGCAGAGGGCTGCTTTCACTAGGAGAAGCGAGTTTTGAAAAAGAAGGTGGTGCATATGGTTATAACATTCTTATTCATATGATCAAAAATAGCTAATATTTTATATAACCTATTAAAACTTATTTAGCTGTACCTAATAAATATTAGCTGCTAAATATCGGTTATTCATACCTGATAAATGAGATTCTCCAGGAGGCAGCTTGTCATGATTTAGACCCAGCTGGGAGCTGAACACCACGTGGCCACTCACCTCATTCACCTTCCCTCTGGCCCCAGTAGGATGGGAAGGAGAATAGGGAGAAAAAGGCTAAACCTTGTGGGTTGAGATAAGGAGAGTTGAATAGAACAGCACAAAAGGAGAAGAAACAACAGTAACAACTATAACAGTAATGGAACAATATATAAAGTGAGTGTTATAAATCTCACTGGCTGCCTAGACCTGCACTGACAGCCCTATGCCAGAGACCATGTGCTCAACCTGCCCTCCCCTTATATAGTGGGCATGACATCAGCATGGTATAGAACACCTCACTGGCTGCTTTGATTGTCTGTCCTGGCTGTGGCCCCCTCCCAGCCTCTGCTGAAAATCACAGCTTCAGCTAGCAAAGCATTTCTCTCCTGCCCTCTCTGCACAGTTCTACATTAAGCGATGTAGAATCCCAACTGCTGCTTTTTGCCTGCAGTTGGAATGTCCCTTTTCAGTGCTTGGCACCAAGTTTAGATGGAGATGTGGCTATCTTGCACTTGTCAGCACCAAGAAATGGGCCAGTTCTCCGGGATAAATCCTCTTAGAGATGTGAATTTGTTGGCTTCACAGGGAGGATTGAAATGGATCATCTAATCAAGTGATGCTGTGATTACTCCTGAGGAATTTAGGTGGATATTACACATGTCACACAGCTGAGCTTCTGAACACATTTTTCTTTTTAAAATACGCTTTTAAATGTCAATAGACTCATCTCTGAAGCTTAAGTATGCAGAATTGACAGGTGCTTTTTTAGGACTAGACAGTCTTTGTGGAGAGGCAAGAGGAAAGCCTAAATAAAGCATTAAACTATTTGGGATTGCTTGTTCAGCTTTAGCATCAGGAATGACAAGCCTGGGTGTACCATGGATGCCATTTTCCAGGACGCTGTGGGCCATGCATATGCATGTAGCATTTGGGGTGGAGGGGCAGAATTTTCTACAGAACAGGAAAACAGTAATTCAACTGTATGTGTTATGACTGTTTCATAGCAAGAGCAAAAGGCCATTGATATATGAAAGTGTGATATGTTATGAGGGGGCAAAAAAAGGTAAGGCAAGGGGGAGCTGAAGAGTTGGCCAATATTGTTTTAGTTGGTTTGTTAAGAAATAACAGACGAGGTAAAGACCCACCAAAAGAAAAGATCCACCCCCAAGTTCAGCAGATTTTGCCATGGTCAGCGATGGCCTAGCAGGCTAGCCTCAGACAACAGCTTGGGATGTTCTGCTAGGTCTTTTAAAAAGAAATGATTGCTAACTGGTATTTTCCTCATGGATTAAGTGATGCTTTCCTGCAGAATTACCTTGGGGAATGAAAACAACTTAGGGGTTTTACTTTTTCAAATGTCAAGTTTCTATTGCCTAACAGTTCAGGGATTTCCATGTGTCAGTATGATCTGCATGGAGCTGGATTTTGTTATATACTTTTACCATTTAAAAGAAGTCAACTCTTCTTAAGCGATTTTATATAAGGAACACTAGATACTGTATTAATTTCCTTTTCAGTCAGTGTGTTCTATGTGAAGCTTTATTTATTTATTTATTTATTT
>NW_008589117.1:0-13126 GCF_000691845.1 Merops nubicus
CCAACCCCTATGATTCTATGATTCTGCCAGTATGTTTTCAGTGAGCTCAGTTAAAGTCAAAGACAAATGCAATAACTGGAAATGAAATGTCATGTGTCTCTCTTTTTTTTTTAGAAAGTATTGAATCTGACTTTAAGCATTCTACACAGTTGCAAATCCAGCTTTTAATTGCTCTCGTTGCTAAAAATTTGTATCTCATTTCAAGAATTTGTCCAGGTTTCTTATCCCGTTGTCAACAAGCTTAAAAATCACTGCCCTGCCCAACGCTTGGACAGCACCCGGTGCATAAGTGACAAATTTAAACATGACATTTAGTGGGTGCTCTTCAAGGACTCAACCTCGTGTCCAGGGAGCCAGCTGTCCTGTCAGAGCTAGAGAGGAGGTTTTACTTCAAGAATGCCATGCAAGAGAAGACTTTCCTTAGGCTGCACGGAGTGTGGAACATCCCAGAGAACTCCTCCTTTTGGCTGGTTTTCAGGTCCCATCCTCAGGCTTTTATTGCTTTGGCTCTGCCCTGCACCACAGGGATGGAGGAGGAAGCTCAGCAGCTGACTTAACAGCCAGAAGCAATTTTCATTGATGTGTCCTTCTCTTTGAGGTCTTCCACTGGAAGCATCCCCAGGGCACATTACTGATTGTTTGCCCTTTACTTTGGGACTATTGGATTAATGATGATTAATAATGATTATATAATTGCCATTTCTTCATCACCAGTACAGTAATGGTGTGACAAATTTCACAGTCAGTCGGTCCGTGGCCCTCACTATGAGGGTAAAAACCATACATTTGGAAAGGAAATGCTGCTCCTTTCTTTCACCAGTGCTGTCATGTGGTTTTGCTCCTGTGCTTTCTGCAGCCTCGTCCCTAGTCTCTTCCCTAGTCCACACTCCTTTAGAAGAGGAGGAAGGGCACGGTGCAGGGTTAGTGTCTCTGACCTAACTCAAGTCTTCTCTCCTGCCCAGAAGTGAAGACCCAACAAATCCCTTCTGCTACTCCCCACAATACAACCTGGTAGTGAGTGGCTGTGATCTTAACTAGAGCAGGAGGTGATACACAGTAGAAGTTATTCCAATTATTATTGCCTTTTCCTAGTGCAGAATTATTGATCTTGCCCCTGAGCAAGACGATTTCTGGACCTTTTATTTGAAGTTGCAGAGTTACAGGAAATGGATATGTTGCCCACTCGGTGGACGTGGCAGGATAATTTGTCAGTTAGGAATAATAAGTTCTAGAATGACTTTTATGTCTGTGCTATTTCTGAAATGTCTTTAATTAGATCCAAGTTCATCCATCTATCAGCTGAGGCGGAAGGTGTGAACTATCCCCGCGTGGGCCTTGGGTGGAGATGAAATGGGGTTTGTGGTGGAGGTGAGCAGTGGGGAGTGATGGAGTTTACAGTCAGAACATGTCTGTGAAGGGCTTTTTTATTTTTAACCTTGTAGCTGAACGTGGGCGTGGTGCTGTGCTGCCAGCCCTGGGTGGGCAGCAGCTCTCCTCATCCCCAGGAGGGCACTGCGTGGCTCACAGCTGGGGAGTGCCAGGTGTGCCAGCCCTCGGCCTGGGAGGGACGAGGAGGAGCAGGAGGTCGCATCTGGTCACGAGGGGGATGAAGGACGTGTGGCAGGCTGACCAGACCCTGCCCTTGGGGTAGTTTTGTCCAGGTTTGTGAGGTTATCTCCTAGTGAAAGATGCCATAACATGGGCAGAGAACAGGAGCTCCTGTTCTCTGAGAGGGCTTCACCCTGCCGTGCTTAAGCACCTTGCCTGTGGCCAGCCTCTTTCTCTCTAGATGGAGAAAGGTCAGAGCTCTGCTCTCTTGCTCTGCAGAACAAGAGTGAGTGGGTGTTTCAGCAGAAGCACTGAATCTGCTACTTTTCTCACATTATATTTTTCCTGATTTAGGGACCAGACTGAGAAAGGAAAACCTTTTTCCTTGCTTTTTAAAAAATGAAGCCTCTTATATATTAGCACCTCCTATTTCTTAATTTTTTATGTTTAATTTCTGTGTGGTCTACATGAAGTATAAGCAAATGTGCAATAACATTATGCAGCAAATAAAAATAAGACAAATTCAAGGACAGGAATATAGGAATTGCAAGGCTTCTGGGCTAGAATTCAGGAATTCCTGAGTCTTTTGTCTGTCACTAGAGGAGTTTCCCATCTTTATCTTGGAGTTAGCTTGTCATGCTTTGTTTCCCGAGCACCTCACTGTAAAATTTTGCCATATTTATCCACATGCTGCAAAAAATCCTAAAATGTAAAATGAAATATGCAGAATGATTTTCAAAAGCAGCTTTTGGAGTAAACAGCCCAGTGGAAATGGGACTTTTTAAAGAATATTCAAACGTATTCCCAACAAGACACTAGAAAGCTAAAGGTGAATACTAAGTTGACATGTAGTGCCACAGTTGTACTCTGAGCAGAGGCCATTACGTTTAATTAAAACTGAGGAATTTTCTCAAGTTTTGAAAGCTTCCCCATTACTTACAGAGGTGGAATATCAGCAGAGCCCCAGGACTGCAGCAGATCCTGTATGGTGTTTTTAATCTTGATGGTAAAAATTTCCTAATCTCTGCTTACTGGTCCCCTGCTGCCAAGGGGAAGGCAGTCAGCCTGCCAAGTTCTGGTCCTTGATCTGACTCCCTGTGAAGCCTTCACCAGGTTATTAATTTTATTTTTCTTTCCTCCCCGTGTAATGGAAATGGTCATTATATACCTCTTATTTGATTTGTGGTAATGAATCTTCATAAACGGTCCAAGTTCACTGAGATGAGGTAAAAGGGCAGTAGGTATTGACAAATCTGATGTATTTGTCCTTGGATAAAATGCCTAAACCTGCTTCCAAGCCCACAGGATGTTCTCAGTCAGCGTTGCCTGTTCAGTGTGAAGTGCACAGTGCCTGGAGGGGAGTCACTCTTGTTCCATTAGTGTTACACCTGCTAAAAGCTCCTGGGGGGAGCGGAGGCTGAGGCTCACAGGCTTGCCCACTCCTGCCAGGGTATCAAGGGGTGTTGCTGTACTTCTGTGGGCTACTGTTCAGAGAGCTAAGGCTTTAAAGTATTAAATTCTTCACTCAGTATTGCATATCAGGCTCACACACTCTCTCCTCCTAGTGTGTTTTTTTTTTTTCCCCACCAGTCCTTGTTTCCTCCTTAAATGTGTGTTGCGTTTCTTTTTCTTGCCCCCCCTCAGTAAACTGAGAATTTTTTCATTTGGTGTTTGAAATGCTGCTTTGGGGTGACCCTGTGGCCTTTCCTGGCCAGTGGGCTGTGAGACTGATGTGTGCTGGGAAGACGTGCATGTCAGCACTGAAATTTTGCTGTGGTGATGTGGGATGTGTGTGAAAGCTGGGACAGGTGTCGGAGCTCTGCGGGGTGGGTGGGGCAGGGGCTGGGGACACAAAGGCCAGTGATGGCACAGCCATCCACTGCTGGTGGGGAGAGGCCTCTTGAGCTGGGGCAGGGAACAGAGACTGGCAGGTGCAGTCCCCTGACCCATACGTATCACAGTGTGTTCCTGCTGCCTGCCTTCTTCTTCCAGCTCAGGTTTTGTTCAACAAAGCAAAAGCAGCTTTGTGTTTTAAATGTTCTGCAGACATTCAATCCTGTCTGTAGTGACAGCTGTATAGATGATTAACACCTGATAATTCTCCTAGTTATGGCCTAGAATGGCAGCTGTAGGAGGAAGTTTCTCCTCCTTTGCTTTGCTCTATTCCAGGTGAGATTTCTTTTTTTGGAGGTAGAATCTCCAGTGCTTCTTTCCTTCCCACCCCCCCAGACTAGGTTGGTCATGATTAGACTGGGACTAAGAATTCAGAAACCACGACCTGTTTAGTATCCTGTGCTGCAAGCATAGCAGTAAAGCAGTATAACCTGTTTGGTTACTTCTGTCTTTTCTTGGAATTAGAGATTATGTATGAGATTGATGGGTTTAGCTAGTTCTGTGTGCTCTGTCCACATAGGTCAGTCTGTTGTGTACTTCCACCATTAACATAGTTATCCAGCTATCTGAGATCCACACTTCTGGGGTGTTCCTCCTGACCTTTGTAGATTCACTGCAGAGCTTTTAGTTTCATAGTGTAAAGGTGACTCCTCTTGTTCCACTTCACGTGCATCTGAGATCCTCTCACTGAAATTGTAGCTACAGCTAGAACACTTACTATTCAGTGCAGTCTGTTTGCAGTGTGAGCTTCTCAAGAGCATTTGCATGAGTAGCTCTGTCTTACTGTTCTACTTAGGGATTCTGTCTCCTTACCTGAGAAACACAATCTACAAGATCTTTGAGAAATAGGAGCAGGGATGTTGAGAGGGACTAAGTGGGTTATTTCACACGTAGCGTTTAACTTACTGACAGATGAGTCTCTTCTGTAAAAGATGTAACAACATAACTGCTATCGAGTAGAATTCCTGGGTTTTATTTTCTGTACCAGCTTATGCTGCTAGGCAGAGGGGATGGTACCAGGCCATGCAACCCTACTTACACATAGAGTATACCTATTCTGCACTGGTCATTTCTGTCCTCTTTACAGAGGCTTTAAAGGACCATAAATTCTACTGTGAGGAAGAATTTAGGCTATTAAGTTATTTTTGGTGTTCAGGAGGCATAATTTATGGTATATTACAAGTAAGCACATCATGGGAAGATGGCTAAAATTCTGAGAATCCTGAACAGGAAATTGTGTCTTTAGAGAATGCTGGAAGGTACTGGGCATCTCCCAGCAGCTGTCCCCATGTGCACCCCTCTCTGCAGGGTCTTTCCCCACTTCTGGGATCTTTATTCCAGCCAGGGTCCTCACCCTCTTTGTAGGCCCACTTCTTTGAGACCTTTCCTTTCTGGCCACCCAGTCCAAATGGTCTATGTAGAGAAGCACAGCACGTGACCAGCCTCCTCAGTGCTCCTTCTCTCATGCCTCTCTGTAAGTCAGAGGAGTCAGGATGTGCCACTTCTTTAGTCCAGCTGTTAATACAGTTTACAGCCAGCCTCCAACAGTTGCAGCAAGTGGCAGTTGGAAAGTTCACCCTCCCACACATACATACACCCAACTGTCTGCTGCTGTTAGCCATTCAGGGGTCTCTTGCCTGCTCATGAAACGTTCAGACAGTGCTGCTCTAAGTTCAGTGTTGACCATTCCCTGAAATCCTACAAGTAGGATCCAGCCAGCAGTTAAGACTGTGATACACTGGCCATGGAGCAGCTTTAGATTCGTGCAGATGGAAACTGTTTCCAGGTGGGGTGGAACTGCACTCGCACGTTTTCTGGGTAACTCCAGGTGGAATACATTCTGCATCCCATCTTTGGGGAGTCATCACCACGAGGTAATGACAGCAGTGGCAGCAGCAACCAGACAGTTAAATCTCGCCTGCTGCAGTGCAAATATACCTCTGGGAGATGATCCATAAAGGTCAGATCTTGCTTTGTTTAATTCTTTTGGATGAGATGATGAAGTGTCGAGTCAGAGAGGAGGATGTAGCTCAGATAACTGGGAAGATAGATGATAAGTATGAAGTAGAATAATAAAATCATTATTTGGCATGAAAAGGTTCAAAGACTAACATACGCCAGCTCTTGTGTAGATGCTGTTTTCAACAAAGCAGAATATGATTAGTATATCAAGAGAAAGAGCTGAGATGAAAGATGACTTTTCACAGGACAAAATGAATGTTAGTGAAATGAGGATGCTGGGCAGTCAAGAAGAAATGACATACAGCCCCAGGAAAGTCTGCTAGGAGAAGAACCAAGGCAGAATAGCCATGACTGCACATGACTCTGCTTTGTTGGAGCTTCCACTACCAAGTGCCCTTGAGAGCAGCCGGCAGGATTGGCCCTGGTGCAGCATTGCTAAATGGTGCAGCACGAGAGCCCTGAGCATGCCCTGAGATGAAATGATTCCTGCCTGGGAAGTGCAGCTTCAGGCAAAATCTCACCCCTGCCCCTTAAAGAAGTAAATAAAAGATGTGGGGTTTTTTCTTTATTTTTCCTTGCTTTTTGTCTTAGTTGAGCAGGGACAGACTCCATGAGTGCTGGGGGAAAGGAAAGGACTGTTCCACATTTAAGTGATGCAAAATTTTTATTTTTCCTAATGTGTTTTGCAAGAACATGTGTCTTTTTCCTTCAGTATTTTCCCTTGCTCTTCTGTCGCTGTGATCCCTCTTCTGACCATTGTTTCCTTCATTCTCTCAACTTGTGATGATTTGTCTTCTGTTTCTGTAGCTAACTTCCTATTCTTTGTTTTTACACGTGATTTTCTCATCCTAACATTTGGTCTCCTCAACCCCACCCTTTTCGATTCTCTCATCTTTCTTTGTCCATCTTGTGGTTTTCCAGTTTTTCATCCTTGTTCTCCCTAGCCTATGGCTTCCACATCACATCTTTTTGTCAAAAATGCTCTATATTTATGATAGATCACCACTTTCTTCATTCTTAATCCTATCCTGTCATTTTATTGCTGACCGAGATTGGCTTTTGGCTCACTTACCATCATCATAAAGTGATTTGCCTTAAGGACTGGGCTCGTGCCAAGTGCCATCCTGGCAGAAAAACGGCTGTGCTGAAGTGGCACCTTCTCGCCCAGGGGAGCTGCTCCCTCCACTGTCAGGTTCCCCTGTTGGTGTTGGCAGTAGGTGTATGTTCCAGCCACCAGCAGTGGCAGGACCTGCTGCAGTGGACAGTTCTGGCACCCTGGGTTCGGGCTGGTCAGACAGGTCTGAGCTTCAGTTGTGATGTGGCAGGATGATACCTGTGCTGCTGAGGGCCTGCTTGGGCCAGCCGTGCCTTTTGTTCCTGGTAGTAATGCAGGGCACAGAGAGAGGCCTTCTGTCCTGGCTGGCCCCCGCTGGCGTGGCAGAAGGGGCAGGTTAGGAGGGGTTATCCTGCAGCTGCCAGTTCCTCTGGAGTCCTGCAGCACAGTGGCCTGTGCACCTCTGCTTCTCAGCACCCAGCTGCACCTCCTGCTGCTGCACCCTTTCAGCCTAGGGTGCCTGGCTCACTACTGAGCTTTTATTTTCAAGTGTTGTATCTTGTTATCTTCTGGTTTTAATTCATGGTGTTTATTTTTACTGCTTTGTGCTTAGATACCTCTACACAGATGTTTTTATGAATAGGCTGGAAGAATTCTCTCCCTGCCCCCTTTCTCCTTTCAGTGGGCAGAAATAGCCCTGGCACAGGGTGTTCCAAGGGTTATTGATCACTGGAGCTGTGCCTCAGGCCAGCAGCTCCTGGAGCCCCTCTCTGCTGGCTGGCCCAGCAGTGCCTGGGCAGGGGGGGAGCGGGGGTGCTGTGCTCCCCCAGCACCACTCCGCACAGCCGCTGCTGGCAGCAGTGCAGTGGGGGCACCCGGCGGGGGGGCTCTTCAAGAGACAGGTCACCCCTGGGCCAGGCCAGCAGAGAGGTGCCTGAGATGCTCACCTCTAAAGGCAAAGCCACGGGGGAGTGCTGGGGAGCAAGCTGTTGCACTCTCCGCAGAGCTAACGGGGGTTGGGGCTTCCTGCAGATCCGTGTGCTGCGTTCCCTACGCACCTCGTGGGGATGTGTTTGGATCCTGCAGTGTTCCTGAGCCCCCTGGCACCCCCACCTCTGGGGGCCTTGAACCCCGACCTGAGCTGGCACGCTGCTGCCTCGGGGTGGGGAAGGCTCTAGTCCTGGCAGGGCACACTTGGAGTCTGTCTCCTGTACTTGGTTATGCTCTGGCAAATTCGGCTGAAATTAGTGAACAGGGGAAAACATAACAGGAGGAAACACACAGCTGAGTGGCCAGTGGAGCAGACAGCACAAGAGTGAGCTGTTTCCCTTTCTTAGCGAGGCAAACCAAGCCAGAAAATCACCTGAGGTGACCTACGTGTCAGAGGTCTCTCTCTGCAGTCCCCTCAAAGCTGGCAAGAAGAGCAGTGCTGCCCCTGCTGTGTTGGTGGAGATGCAGGAATCAACAGCCTCATGCAGTGACTGAAGGGTGATCCCTGCAGGTGCTTGTGGCAGCCTGGCAGAGCTTTAGGGTGGCTGTGATGTGGGGGCCAGACCAGCTCTAGGGAGCTGTTCTGGCTCTGTCCCATGTGCCATCCGTTATTTCCCTGCTGCTGTTCTCCAGGTGCTGGAGTGGAGCACCAGCAGCAGGCTCCCTGGGCCAGAGGGTGCAGTTCCTGCCAGCTGCTGCTGAAGAGAAGGGCTAAGGGGAATGGAAGTGGCTGCAAGACCCCCAGCCAGCTTCCCCTGCTGGAGCTCCTGTCAGGATGATGTGTTGTTAGTGCACAAGTTCCTTGGAAATGAAGATGTCATCAATTATTTAGGCACAGCAGTGCTGCCCACGGCCACCACGTGGCTTCTGAGCAGCATCTGAGTTCAGGCTTGTAGTTCTCTTCTCAGCAGAGGTGTCCACAACCCCCAAGATCAATTGACTTGGAAATACAAGTGGGGTTGCACTCCCTCTCTTAATTTTTTTTTTTGTTTTTTTTTCTTGTGAAGGCTATAGGGACTACTATACTGAGTGCTACAGGGTCTTCACCACTTCTTAAGGTCTTCTACTTGTGAACATCTTAGCAGACTGAAACCCAGAGTGTCCTTGGCCCTCGCTGCAGCAATGTCCTCAGTCCAGCCCCTGTGGGGTGTTTCCCAGCCGTGTGCTGGCAGGGTCTGCCACTCACTCGCCAGAGCTCTGGGGATGTTCAGACTCCCTTGGTGGTTTCTGTGTCAGCTCTGTGACCCAGTAAACAACGGTGTTTGGAAACCTGCAGCCTGAGCCTGCTTCAGCAAACCTGGGGCAGAAGCTGTGGTATGGGCAGGTGGGGAAGAGACCTACTGAAGAAACAACAGAGCCCCTAAACCAGGCTGTTGAGTTCACTGCTCTGGGAGCATCAGTCGCTGGGTCTTTATGACCCTGTTTCACCTGGGGGGGTACAGCTGCTCAGGGAGTGTGTGAAGAGGACACACAACCGGGTAGTCCGTGGTGGTTTCTAATGTGTGGACATGAAATCCTACTGTGGGAACTGCAGGAGAAGCTAGAGTCTTCTCAGGGAAACTTGTGATTGAGACAGAAATGCTCAGCATTGGAGGGGATGTAGAAGGGTCAGTGTCGTTCTGAGAGGGCAGCAGGCCTTGCACTAGTAGGACTGCTCGAAATAAGCACACTGGTAGTCTGTGTATGAAATGATGGGAAGGAGCTACCACTGGTGTGAGAATCACCCCTGCTTCCTCTCTTTGCTTACTACTTAGTCTTCCTTTGTAGACTTCAGTTCGTATTGGCAAAAACGCACATAGCAAAGTAGGTAACAGTGACAGAATTAGTCAAGAAATATCCTAGCAGCAGGCTAAGGAAGGAGGTGATTATAAGGAGTGGTGTCTCAACCCCAGTGACTGTGAAAGAAGTTTTGTCTCTACTGATGTTCCTTTTCTGGTTTGAAGTCATTTGGTTCAAATGGGCTCTAAATGTCTTTCATTCAAATTCATCAATTCAGCAAAGGTGGTTTATAACTCAGTCTCAGGTTTATGCAGAGACATGGTCCAGGTTTGCTAAAAATCAGCATACAGCAGGTAAGGAGTCTCTCTGACCACTCCACGTAGCTTTCATCTTAAATACCTTCAGATCTGAGGCAACAAATAACGTTAGATGTCTTGATGTGATTTGAAGCACATAAAAATGGGAGATGAGATCAGTTTCAGTTTGTTATCCTTTCCTGCTTGGTGAGCTGATGATCTACATGTCCTGTTGGATCCTTCACCAAACTCACTCCGAAGATAAAAGACCTTATCATCTTAGAAACATCTGGAGTTGTTCCCTTGTTGGCTAAGAAGCAATTCTTCAAAACCCTAACATGCTCAGTTGGTGCTGAGTGCAGCGATGAACTTCAGGATTAGAGAAGCTTTTGAGATTGGTGTCAGGGGGATGCAGGCTCACAAAAAAAGGTGACAACTACATTACTTTCAAGGTTGCTTTGTTCTACTCTATGGGTATAAACAAAGGTATTTCAAGGACTGGTTTGGGTTTTCTTTAATCGAGGTAATGACCTCGTTTTAGGGTCGTGACCCTGGTTTTTGACCCTGGGAAATGAGATAGAAACTGCATCCACCCAACTTCTGGGGAGTGAGATTTTTGAAGCGAGACAGCACCACTGTGTATAAATAGTCTGTCTTTCAGCCATGCAGTCATGCTGTTTAGTTCCTGAGTTAAACCTCTGAAACTTCTGGTTTGAGCTAGTGAATCTCTTCTGGAAATAGAATGAGATTCAGCTAGTGGGAACGGGCACAACCTGAACTGAGCTGCATCAGCCCACAGCTACCAGAGAAGCAAAAGCTGCCTTCTTTCCAGCCTCCTTCTCTAGTGTCATCAGCAGTGACTGGATCTTAGCCCTGAAGTATTTCTTTGCTTGTTTAAACTATTTTATGAATTCTAATCTTTGCCTAAATTTCTTGTTCATCTGCTCTGAGTCATCTTTGTAACCCTCCATTATTTTTTTTGTTGTTTTTTTCAGCTAAGTAAATTTGAGCTCTGTAAGTCATTCAGCATAAACACATTTTCCCATCTTCAAACTGTTCTTCTGAAGGGAAGTGAGGAATGAGAACACTTATGTTTCCATAACCCTGACTGCTGCGTCAGCCCTGGGGTTTTCTGCATAAATCCTAGCCTGGGAGTTAGTAACTGCCTAGAGGAGCAGATCCTCTGTGAACACTGGCAGGAGTCTGAGTTCGGTGGGTGTTACTAGCCCGCAGTGGCCTGTGTCGTACCGACTCATCCGTGCATTGGCTGTTGCAGCGTGAATTGCTGTCCTTTCTGTTGCATTCTCTGTGTTCCAGGTATTTTCTGACCACTGAAGTATTTAGACTAGTCACATTCCTAACTGGTTGGGGTTCCTTGTGTTTTACTTCCTAGTTTGTGTCCTGTGTAAGTAGGGTTGACTGCCAGGTTTTCCAAGCCGCGTCTAATAAGTTTGAACCTTCTCAGACCTCCTAAGAGTTCTCTTCTACGTCCCTCAGTATATTTGGGGAACCTGCCAAAACCCAGCCTGCAACGTGGCATCTGTGCTGGCAGAAGCTGCCTTGGAGATGTTCCAGTGGGAGCTCTGCAGTGGCAAAATCCTCAGAGTAACATGATAAACACAAGAGGAGTGGTACTACTGGCTCTGTTAAATCTAAACGAACTCTGGAATCTACAACTTGTTTTAATCTGAGTAACATTATTTGAGAGACTTAACTTTGTTTAAAGCACTGTTTAATAATGAGAGCTTTCTGTTCATTTTTTACATGAGAAAGTACTCTGATAGTAATGCTAATTACATTTTATGCTGTTCCCATACCACAATCTTAAACAGAACCTTTGAGTTTCCTGTGAAGCCACAATGAGCAACAAGACAGTCTGTACACACAAGAGTGAAGAAAAATGCAGATCAAGTGTATATCTAATTTATAGTCTTGATCATCCTCTTGAAGGATCCTCCTGGTGGACATAAACTTATTTTATCGTGTCAGCATCCACTGTCTTCTAAGTGCACAATATCCCTACTTCTTCAAACACAAGAAAAAAAATGCAATACCTAAGTTTTCATGAGTTCAGATACCCATTTCTGATGAGGTATTCATACAAAATCATCATTTATAAGTATGTATCAAAACTGGCATTAGGAGTGAGTCCCACATTCACAAGTCTGTTGGCTAAAATCGGGAAATAAGTGGATCTGTTAGAGCAAGATCTAACTATACTCTCTTCTAACAACAGAAACTGGATGTTGGTCTTAACAAAAGAAAGAACTGAACAAATCCCTTTTCATGATTTCTTTAGGCTGACCTTAGTCATGACATTCTCCATGCTCATTCCAACTTTGTTTGCTCGCTTGTTTTATCCAGATTTTTAAATTATTACTTTAAATTAATAAGATGGCTGTGGAGAGATCTGTATTGTCCCCACGTGAAACTTCTGTTCTGCCTCCATTTCTCATGCTTCTCTTTGTCTCCATTCTCAGCAGTTCATGCTTTTTGCCTAAACTGGTTCAGTCAGATTTGTCCCATTTTTCCCAAAGTGTGAGTAAGTGCCAGCCAGCTGCAGAGTGTTACTGCTGGCCTCCAGAGGGGAGACCAGATTCTGTCCCTCGTTGTTAGAGTGCAGCCTGAGCAAGCATCAGTCCTTGGGTGTCAGGAAAGAAATATCTCACTGAATATTTTCATTAGAATCTAATTCAGTTTAATATAAAAAAATCCAAATCACAGGCACAAATGGGTATCTTCAAAATCCTCTGTCTTAGGCATAAGGTCCCTTCTAAGTGTTGAAGAAATTAAACCTCATTTATCCTAATGATACAGCTGAAGTGTTCACTGGCACCTCGACCGAGACTCTCAAAACAATTTTATACCTAGATTTCTGTCTGATTATGGTCATTATTCTGTCATTCACTGACATGCAGGACAAAGAAAATAGAGCAGAGTTTGACATTGTCTTCAGGACAGTTTTTTTATAAAAAAATCAGTGATACTTAATTTTTAAAATGTAGACTGGTCTCTCAAAATGGAATTAGAGGTAGTGAAAAAACCATACGAAATTCTGTGTATTAGTGAGGCTTAATCTTTAAAGTTTTACCATCACTAATTACTAAAGGGTATATATTTTTTTCTTCTCTCTGAGCCACAGTTCAGTCTTACCTCTGTTCTTGGCTCCAGCAGTAGTCAAACTCTAGTGTTTCAGCCAGTCCCCACTGACCATGCTCCTGCCTCATGAGGGCACACACATGGCAGAAGGATTCCTTGGGCTGACATTTGACCTCTTCAGCATCTGTGGCCATCAGCTGGTAGCTGATGGAGGAGCATTATTTTTTTTTTTCCTTCTAAATAATCATCCGTTTAGTCCAAACTTCCAGACAGTTAGGAACCTCAAAGCTGGGCTGTAAGGAAACCTGACACAACCACACACTGGCTTGGAAGGAAATCTCTGGGATGACCCAGGTTTCATATACATAGTGCCCTGAGAACATCACACGTGATCCTATTGCTGACAAGAACAACATTAAAACAGAACACAGAGTTCACTTTAAGAAGGTCTGGGATGGCAGCATTCACTCCAGATCGGAGGGGTCACTCCGAGAGAGGCTCCTTGTTTTGTACAGAAGAACATCCCCATTACCAAAGCAAGTTCCTTCCTTAGGCAGGGATTCCT
>NW_008589117.1:13157-13606 GCF_000691845.1 Merops nubicus
ATCTGTTCCTTCTCCCCATTGTGTCAAGAAAATAAATAACAATCACAGCATAATAGAAGCCAAATGAAGTGATTTGCCACGTGGTGTCTGATAATTAACTAAATAAGATTCCCTCAAACAAGCAAATCTAACTTGTTTTTATGGCTACACTAAAATGTGAATCTTAAGCAAAACAAGAACATAAATCTTACTGGAGGATGTTGTAGTAAAAATCAAACAGGATTCTGAGCAGAGAGAAGGCTTTATTGAAAGCCATAAAACTTCTTCAGATGCCAGTGGAAAAAATTATGATAATAAAATCTGCTCCAGTTTAATGGCTTGGTAAATGAAGAGGAGATTCTGCAGAGCCCTGCCGGGTGCTTGCAGCCCAGCCCAGGACCATGCCAGGGGTGCCTCGGGCACGGAGGCTTTGCCGGGCAGCGTGGCCTCCCCGGGAGGCACCAGGCTGC
>NW_008589117.1:13789-42064 GCF_000691845.1 Merops nubicus
GTGGACAAAGGGCCCGTCAACAGAACAATATCCCAGACTAAGATTAAATCCCACCACGCTACATTGAAGAGACTCTTTTTTCCTTTAAGAAAAAAAAAAAAAAGAATCTGCACGTCACCACCTGCAGAGCCCTTACCATGAAGTGGGGGAAAGCTGCTGGCTGAAAACAAAGTGAGACTCAGGGGGTGTGCTTTCTAAGGTACAGACTGCCGGGGGCTCCCGCCGCCAGCCTGCTCAGTCTGAGCCCTGCTCTGGAGAAGTCCAGCAAGGAAGACTTTGGTCAGGATGTAGGTGCATCATTAAGCCCCTACACGTGTGCAGATTTTCGACTAGGAATTTAGAATATCTAAGCCAGATGCAGCTACAGAGAAGGACACAAAAAAGGCTCCTGGAATTCCTCTTTCTTTATCTCACAGAAGTCTTGCTTCTGCATGCTGGTCAGTTTATCATACAGACACCTTCTACTGGAGATCACTGAAAACACAAAGGAGTTACCAAAACTTGGAATGAGTTTAATTTTTCCTGGAGAGAGTTTTTCCAATTTCAATTTCAACTGTTTAATATCTCCAGTTAAAACAGGAGCTTTAGGCTCTTCTGCAGCTTTTAAAAAACTGTCTACTAAACAGATAGATATTTCCCATATACCGTGGAATTAGGCAGGACAGATACTGAAAATACCTCCACAAAATGAGAGAATGTTGCCTGGAAAGGAGGGGAAAGTTTCTAAGCCTAGATCTAGCTGTTCAGAACACAGAAAGAGAACTAAATTGGAACCCACCATAAGACACATCCTGTTCAGTTGAAAGCTGTGGCTTTCATTTGGGTTCAGCTATTAATTTCCCCTCCAAAACGTGACTCTACAGATACAATCACTGAATCACAGACTGGTTTGGGTTGCACAGGACCTTTCAAGGTCATCTAGTCAAACATTGCAGGGAGCAGGGACATCTGCAGCTAGAGCAGGGTGCTCAGAGCCCCGGCCAACCTCACCTGGGATGGTGCCAGGGATGGGGCAGCAACCACCTCTCTGGGCAGCCTGGGCCAGGGGCTCACCACCCTCACAGTAAAGAATTTCTTCTTTCCATCTAGTGTGAATCTCCTTCTTTCAGTTCAAAATCATCACCCCTGGTGTCCCCAGAGCGAGGCAGAGGGGCAGGATCCTCTCCCTGTCCTGATGCTCATGCTGCTGGAGGGGCAGCCCTTGATACCCCTGTGCTGCAAGCACATGGTGCTGCTCATGGATGTCTGTTGTTGGCTGTGATGGGGGGGAGGGAGCTTCCCTTCCCATGGTTCATGGGGTTTGCAAAAGTTATATTTAAAGCACAGAACTGAAATGCAATTTGCAGAGCCCTTATTAGCAGACTCTTAAACTGAAGGTTTCCTCCAGCTCTTTTCACACCCTGTTCTCACGGAGGAATGAGCGGCGGCGGTGTTGGTTCCGCAGCCAGGATGAGTGAGAGCTGATCTGACAGCCCGTGTCACAGCTGCCCTTGGCAATGGAATTACTCAAGATAGGGACAGGGTTTAACGGGTAAGCTTCAAATATTACAGGCTCAGAGACAGGGAGGGACATGGATCGCTCTGCACCAAAGCAATGACAGGAGTGGGGAGCTAAAAACGTCCTTGAAACAGGAGGAAAGCAAAATAAAGGCTACAGCTGGGAATACCAGGAATGTTTACAGGGTTTGAACACCCTGTAATTAAGCAATAAACCATGAATAAGTCAACTTCCACAAAGTAACAGGATCGTACCAGTATGAGATCTAGAGGTGGACAGCACTGTATCACACAGGAGATGAACTGGAGAAGTGTGAGGTTTTCTAATCACAAGTAGTTTTCAGTTTGCTCCAATTTATTCCAAAACAAAACTAAGTCACTGGATAGGTGAAAATCAGAACATCTCTTGGATATAGCTGACGTCCCTACTGTAAATCAGGAGCAGGACATTTGAACTCAGTTTTTCTGTGTTGTAAGGTGAACTAAAGCAGCGTAACTACAAAACATAGGGTGAGTTACACGGGTTTAATGGATGAGTTACTCTTTCTAGCTGTAGTGGGCAAACAAGAACTGAAAAGCAATGGTTTCAGCCAGCATGTAAGCACTGAAGTATTCTTTTAAATAGCCCTTATTTCCCTTTTTAATCAACAGGAAAAAAAAAATGAAGAAAATGCTGGAAGTACCAGAACATTTTTGTTTTGATTTTTACATTTATATTTTTTTCCCCTCTGCCTGAACAGTCCCCTGGATGTGCCCTTTTCCTATGAGTATGTCAAATTTTACGCTCTGGAAAAATTCCAGGCTTGTTAGTACATCTGAATGACAAACTGGTTTCCAAAGCACCCTGTTCTGTACTGAGAAATCTGTGTTTCCTAAGAAGTAAAAGGCAGTCCACTCAGTCAAACAACCACAGCAAATGCCATGCAGTCTCATTTCAGCCCGTAGCCCCCTGCACTGCCCAGGATCTTATACTGAACTGTCAGCCTGACACAATGCTCAGTTTCTGCTCATTAAGCACCAAATTAAATGTTGCAAAACCATCTGTTTAAAAAGAAACATCATAATTGTATTTCATTTATATTCATCTTTGAATGTATACTTATTTAAAATTACTATCGAAATCTTAAATGCATTTTGTTCTTGCCTGGAATCCCAATTATTAGGATTTTTTTAAACTCCTGCCCATTCCACTGTTTTCAAGCTATGTCAAAAAATGGACACTAATTTGTTAAATATGTCACTTCACCCAAATCTATTTGTATATTTGGTCCAAAAGTTTCACCGTCCTCTGTTGCTGAACTGCGGTGACTGTTGGTATGAGTTTTACCTTCCATAGGAAGTAGTGACAGTACAATTAGACCTCTGTGAGAAATTACTTCATTAGTGCCTTCAAACTACTGAGGTCACTGAATGGGAAGTTGTCTGAGTGTAATATCATGCTGACTAGAAAGTGGAGTAGGAGATGAGAATCAGTCACTGATCCAGTCTGATCTATCGTCCTCTGACTTGTGTCATGGTGTTCCCATGGCCACCAGATGGTCCAAGGAATAAACTGTAGGACGTGGCTGGAGGCTGCCAAGTGCCCCAGTCAGTGTGCTTTGGCAGCTTGCTGCCAGCAGCTCAGGGGCCGACTGTAATCCCCACCATTCCCAGAACACTGGCTTATTGTGGTTCTCTGTGTCTTCAGTATAGAATGTATGGTCCATGTATTTCACCCTCCTCAAGACCTTCAGAACCAGCAGGGGGATGGAGAGGAGAATGTCTCCCCTCACGCTTGGAGCAGGGGTGCAGCTGCAGCTCTGAGGCGTTTGTTAAAGGGGTACCAGGCTCTGGAAGGGATGCTGGCAGGGCAGGAGCTTGTGGCCCAGGGGCAGGTGGGATCCGTGGTACAGACAGAGGCAGGTCACTGACCCCCTTCACGCCAGGAGGCAGAGGAGGATGCTGGTTACAAGATGATCCTCCCGAATCTCCGTACCCAGCTCCTGCAGCTCTGCACGGTGCTGTGCCAGGGCTGGAGCTGGCAGGCTGGGGAGGGCACGCTCGGGGCAGCAGGGTGCTCCTGAAGCAGCATCGGCACAAAATCACTCTGTCATTCTTTTGCTTCTGTCTCCATTTGTGTCTTCTAGTCATTCACTGTAACAGTGCACGTAGAATTTAACATTGTGATTGTGTCTAGAGGCCTCAGTCACCTAGATGGGCTAGGTACTAAAAAATAGGTTTGGTTTGCCTTTTTTAAAAGTCTGCACCCGATCCAGAAAGTTTCAAACCTGATCTCTGGTAAGTAATTAGTATCTTGCTTCTGGTGAAATCAGTTACATGCCTGCAGGCCAGATGGAGAAGAAGAGCTGTGAAGTCCAGACAGCAAGGCATAGTAAAATAACAGGGCAAGCACTTAAGTGTAGGAAAAGCTTTTTTCCTTTCTCCTTCAATTTCCTTCAGAGTAGAGCTTAGCTTGCTCCCCATCACTTTGGTCTCCTGTAGTGGGGAGTGCAGTGCTGACTCAGGCTGCCCACGTGTGCTACTGAGATCTGCCTTTCTGCTGACTTACACAAACTGGCAAAATTTATAATGGCACCACAGCTACTCAGAACTAACAGTCAATGAATATTTACTGGAACCAGAATGTCTTTACCAGACTAAAATAATGCCCTCTGGCTTCTGGCTGGTAGTATATCAGAAACCACTGGAGCTGGCTGATGGTGGTTTGTGTCACCTGGCTGGACATCTCAGGGCTCTGACCCATGGTGTGGGTTCAGTGTATAACCTGTCTGCTTATTCATGGCAGTCCTTTACTTTACACATTTGTTACTTAACATACAAGGAAAACTAAAACGTTGATAAAAATGCCTCCTGAATTGCTTCCTCCTCAAAAGAGATTTACAAAGACTTGAAGGAAGATGAAAAATGTTTCAGATGTCTCTCAAAGGCTGTGATATGAAAGAGGTGCTGGAGAAGAAATCTCCAATGCCCAGACCCATGGTAGGCTCGGAAGGTTTCCCAGCTTGACAATGCTATGTGTGTATCAGACCACAAGCTATTAGCAAAATTTCCAATTTGCAAAAGTATGCAAGTCCTGTCTTAAAATGAGACTTGGACATTCATATTCCCAAATGCCACAGAAAA
Source organism: Merops nubicus (assembly GCF_000691845.1). Taxonomy (NCBI): domain Eukaryota; kingdom Metazoa; phylum Chordata; class Aves; order Coraciiformes; family Meropidae; genus Merops; species Merops nubicus. The sequence continues at coordinate 18,410 of NW_008589117.1, forward strand.
CCAAAATGCTTCAAGTCACGTTGGAAAATTGAAGTGTCCTTGTACATCAAGAGCCCAAGTTCTAAGTAGTTTTAAATTGTAGTGCTTTACTAGTTGTTTTGAGGACAGGGAGAACTTTTGAGAATCCTGAGATGCAGGCGTGGCGGTCAGTTTGGAACAGCACAGCCTCTTACCTGAAACACCTCTTAGGTGAGAGATTTGGTCTTTATTTTATACACTGCTGGTTCAGGTCGTGCTCTGTGTTGAACTGAACGATTAGCAGATGACCTCACTCCTGACAGTGGTATGTGCAGTGAAGTTAACAGCCAAGTCCAAGCAAGGTCCCTGCCAGGAGGGGTCTGTCTCTGCAGGCTGTGACTTCTCACGAGGCTGGTACGAGCTCGGTTTCCCACAGAGGAGCAGTAACAAGCTGTAGGTGACCTGAGGGATGCCACCGCTGGAATGCATACCCAGGCTCAGGCCTGACTCTAAATTGAAGAAGTTAATGAGTGTATAACCATTGATCTAATCAGAAACTGGACTCATTCCAAAGACAGGATGCAGGATTAAAAAAACATCAGAGAACAAATTTCTCAGCAGTGAATGGGGCACGCTTAGGAGGAGCCCTGTGCTAGAAGAACATGTTCCCATTTTCAATAAAACAGGGAATTTAAGAGGGCTTTTTTCCTAGCACAGTTTCCCTTCATGTTTCTCCTGTTACACCCACGCAGAGTCTTTGTTCTCCATTTTCCAAACTTGCCTTTATGTCTGCAGAATGGTCTAGTGAACAGTGCAGTGACTGCAAGGGAAGCGCCCATTGTATCAGGCTTTGATAAAAACTCCATCATCATCTGTGCATAGAGGCCCATGTATATTGGTATGAATTAGGCACCTGGGCAGCTTAGAAAAGGAACACTCAGTTCTGTGGCCTGTCAGAAAAATTCCTTTGGCCCATAGCTTGTTCTTAGCAATGCTTATCCCAGAGTCGTGGGACCCCGAGGAGTGATGGGGCCTGAAGAGAGGCTGCCCCTGTCAGAGTGAGCTGACCACGCTGGCCCTGTGCAGGAGGTGCTGGCCTTGGTGGGGACCAGTGCAGCACACAGTCCTCCTCTGGCCCTGCCGTGGGGATAGGATCAGAAGGGTAAAAGTGAGAAAACTCGTGGCTTGAGACAAAACCAGCAAAATCCAAATCACAGCCCCATCCCAGCTAGTGGGAAGGAAATTAGCCCTGCGCCAGCCAGACCAGGGCGATGGTGAACGCGGGTTCTGCCACGGGCTGAGGTGGATAAGTGCACTTTGATTTCCTCACCGCCCGCCACTGCAGTGCTGACAGCACTGAGCCAGGGAGTATATTACTCATTGGTTTTGCTCATATTTGCCACAAAACAATTTTTAGATGTTTGAAGAGTGTGTGCTCTCTGAATCGTCGGGGCTTCTGAAGCACACCAGTTATTCCAGTGCAAGGGAAGTGCCCCAGTCTGTTTAGGGCTTTGGGGTTTTTTATTATTTGTATGTAAATGATTTCTTTACTAAAAATAGCACATGATCTTCACAGGGAATCATTCTCGGGCATGTGGATTTGAATTTCTCTATTTCCCTCCCTAATCTCCCATGTTCTTTTCCTAGGAATAAGAACAAACAATATTTACAGTAGTTTTGCTGACCGACTCCAGCAGTGAATGACATTTTGTCAGACGGGAGGGGAGATGAATTTGGACTAAAGGAAGTGATATTTTAAGTGATATAGCACAAGTGGTTTGCATGTTGGCTTAGAAGTCCTATATGAGTAATGACGGGATGGAATAAATGTCTCAGTCCTTTGTTAGAGGTGATTCATCTCTCTGTGAAGAACGTGCACTGACATTGTAATGCACTGTTAAAAACTGGACTTTTCCAGAGCACACTTTGTGTTGGTTTACATTCGAAGCTGGCTTTGTCTTCATCCCTGAGACATCATTTACTTCTCCTCAGGCTGCACTCGTAGATTTTATTCAGTCAAGTAAAGGAAGCCGATAATAACGTGTTACTAGTTTTAGACAGCAGTAATGAAAAAATGAGGATACCCAGAAAGGCCTCAAAAGCAGTGTTAATAGGGTTATTTTGTTCTTCCTCGTTATTTTGTTGTATTTATTTTCAACAGAAGGTAGCCAAGGTATGGAATCCACTAGAAGGATTCATTGCAAAGGTAAGTGTACGTGTGGGACACCGTTCAGAATCTGCAGTTGCTGAAGTTATCCTTACTTGAGGGGAAAGTTGGATTTGCTGTTTTCTGGCTCAGTTTGTTTGGCTGTTTCCAGCTGAGGTGCTGTCTCTCACTGCTCTGGAGCAGAGCTGGCTGGGCAGTGAGTGGTTACTGATGTCCACAGCACACTCAGCATCTCGTGCCTGCACTCAGCATGAGCTTCTGTCCACAGGCAGTCTGAGATGTGTGTAATGCACGGGGATTTTAATGCCTTAATTCCAGTTCAGCATCTTTTAAGAGGGAGACGAGAGCAATTAATAAAAGCTTCAGCATTGTACTGAGGGAGACACGGTCAAAAGTGAAGCAGCTTTCCAGGTGTTGTGCCATGAGGGGGTGAGGAGGTTGCTTGGTACGCTGGGGTGGGAGGACAGTGGGCAGAGGAGGAGCTGTGAGCACAGCTGGGGAGGGGGAGAGGAGAGGCAGAGCTGCCTGCAGCACTGAAGCTGTCGGGGACAAACCCGGGACCAGACCCGTGACACTGTGCTCAAGGTGGCCTCACCTCTGCCAGGTGGAAACTCGGGGGCTTCAGTGTGAAACTCTGACCAGGAGACTTGCAGTTAAGGCTGTGCTGAGATAACCCCTTGTGATTCACAAACCTTCTGTTCCAAACTTTCAGAAAATTGCCTAAATATTAATTAGATCCTGAAATGTGGCATAATAATTCTCCAGCAGACATTTGAACTATCTGGGTAGTTTTCCAAAGGAAAAATTTCTGTAACGAAAAACATTTAACGTAATGTCATAATAACGTGTGCCTTTAACTCTGAGCTCTGTGCATTAACTTTTTAAATCAAGACCTGTATTTTATTCCATCGTTTTTTCTGTGTAATTCAACACTTCTATGCTTCAAGAAAAGTCTACCTAAATATCACGTGTGTCAGAAATGTCATGTTGCTGCTTATTCTTTTCCTTCATTTATGGTGAGGACACTACAGGGGTTTTAATCCCTAGCTCAATGTCATTTTCCTCCTCTAAGTGCCCTCGGAGAATTCTGAGGCAACAAAGAATTGGCCAGTGATGTTGCTGCAGAAGATTTTGTTGAAAGCAGCTGCTTTTCTGGTAATCTTTAATTATTTAGCGAAATATGTCTTCAGTGGAATGCCCTTTATGTAATCTTAATAAAGTCACCGTGATCACCAGTGCACATGCATCCTGTCTGAAAAGCTGATGGGTTTAGCTCTCCTTAAAAGGCATACCAAAAGCTAAAGATGCTCGTGACAAAAAGGTTAAAAGAATTAAGTGTGCATAAAATAACTACAACCGGAGGAAGCAGGGCTAGGAAATCTCCCAGTAAATACTGGAAGGGCAATATTAAAGAGATGAAAAGCATTGCTTGGGAATACAGGAAAGTAAGTATCTGTTTAAGTCAGGGGAAAGCAGCTGAAGAGCTAGAATTGCTCGCCCAACAGCGTAATGAACTAGCCCCACAGGGAGCGTTTGGCAGAGCATGGGGGGAGCGTGGGGAGCTGCTGCTCAGGGGAGGTGAGCGGGCTGCAGGGGCACAGGTGAGGCTTTTGCAGAGCACCCCAGCACACGGCCGGGCAGCCCGGAGGGAGCGGGGTGACGTGCAGAGGGCCTAGGCAGTGACTGCTGCTTGAGTTCAGACGGCCTTGCTGACCTTCTGCAGGGTTACGGAAGCTGGAAACTTCTCCAGATTTCCTCCTTCGCCTCTAGAGCAGCCCTTTTTGTTCATTTGGGCCAGTCACCTCTCCCAATGGCCACAGACTGCGAAGCATTACAAAGAACAGTGCTCCTCACCCTGAGAAGCGAATCCTGCGCAGCTAAAAGCGGCGTTTTTGCACAGTGCAGGCGCTCTGGTGAATGGGATGTGGTAAGATCTTCTTCACACTCTCACAAATCATCAGAGCACCACTGATGGACCTAAAGACTTCAGGAAATGAGGGTAGTAGAGTTGTTGGTCTTGAGGCTCTCTTCTTGTGGCTTTGTTGTGAGTACACTGGCATGACCGATTGGTTATTTTCCCTGCCTGTGCCTCTCCCTCTGCTGTCATTTATTTACTTCAGGATTGTATAGTCATTTGAGAATGTACTGAAGACAGAAAATATAAGTTGTTCTGCGTTATTGTACTATCTGTTCTCTCTTTATTCTTTCCTAGATGAAGGAATTAATTTAGGAAATTCTCACTATTCTTTCCAGATGAAACTTGTCACATTTTAGCCTATACCATATTTATATCTATGCTGTTGAGATGACAAATACAGAAGCAAGCGTTTCCAATCCCATCTCTTAACAGGTAAGCAAGATAACCTACCACCTACAAATGGCTGAACTATTCAGATGTGAAGCATTTACATAAGAAAAGCCAAAAGATTATGGCTTTTATTATGACAGCATGGAACTGAGCAACGGAGAAAGTGAAGTGATTATTTTATGAACAGATAAACCCCTCTGGCACTAATCTAGGCGAAACGCATCATGACAAAAAGCTGTACTTCAAAAGGGATGCCTCATACTGGTGGCGTTAATTCCCTTCATTCCCCACCAAATACTGGCTGGCCATGATGAGGAAGGATGTTTTCCCAAGTGCTAGGGCCAGGTATGCTAAGCAGGAGTTCTCTCCTAACCTAGAAGAAAGTTCCCAGCTCAGGGAATGTTTAGCTCATCTGAGAGTAAATCCTGAACTGAAACTAATGTACAGACTTATGAATGATCAGGGACTTAAAACTGTTAGACAACATCATGGATCATCTGCCAGTACCCTTGGTCTCAGTTTTTCGGTAAGAGAAAGACATTAAAATAGATTTTCAGGTGTTTTGAAATCAGCTCAGCTCATCAGGTTTGCTCCCACAGAGCTAAGCTGTGACTTTTCATCAGGGTGGTGCCTCATGACCTGTGTTTCCTCAGCTTTTTGAGGCTTGATGCTGTGCCCAGTTAGGCGCAGCCAGAGACTCCGCTTCTGATCTCAGCAAACCTCTGCTATTAGTATTGCTTTTATCTCTAAAAACCTGCCAGTTTTTAACTTGGGCGTTTTACAGCAGCAGACCATTGGATAGAAGTAAAAGGCAATTAGTTTTTTGAAAGCCAGCCTTTCCAGTGAGGCCAGTAAACTTTTTAACTTACATGACAGACACACACATATTCGTACTCTGAACTGGTAATACCTGCTGGACCCCTGTATGTGAATTTTCTCTGCAAATCGCTGAAGTCAGTGCGTTTCATTAAACCCACCCTGGCAAATCCAGTGGGATTAGGATGCTAGGAATTCTGTGGTTGTGACTCTGGTGCCACAAGCCAGGGAAGTACTCTGGAGTACAGGGCAGTCATGGGTCTTTGGGTTTGATTCTTCTCTGTTCTGTAGCTTAGACAGTCCCTTCTAACAGGGGAAGACCCCCAGGACTGCCATCATGCTGCACTGACAGCCTTTTATGGCCTCTTCACACGAATTCTGCAGAAGTGGAAATGACCACACAGGAACCGTGTCAGCAGAGCATCCGGGCAGGGAATACCGATTAGAACACGTAGGAGATGTGGCAGACCAAAGGACACAACTTGCACTGAATAAAATAAACAGAACACAGAACCTTAAACTTGAGAAGAGGTAGGTGGGAGATCTACAGCTAAAATCTAGTGATATTGCACTATGACACACATAGGATCTAGACTGCTAGGGGCAGGGACATAAACCAGAGCTCTAGCCATTTCAGCAGCTCTTGCTTACCAGGGGCTTTCCTCAACTATTTATGATTTTAATGGTTATTACAGTATCCCACTTAGTAAATAAAGTAACTGATGACATGTCTGGATGACCAGCGTGTTTAGCCAAGACATACACAATGACCAAAGTTAAAGCATTGTTCTGGAAGGGCAGGATCATCTTGATGTGCTGTTCTTTGCCTTGCAGACAAGCTTGCTGTTGAAATATGGAATGTTTTCGCTTGGCCCTCCTGATGTACAAAACCCAGTTCCAATAATAACCTACTGCATGATTCCACAGTGTGTGTTTCTGAGGCAGGACAGCTGCCAGAGTCATCTTTGGTTTTGATGCGTGAATAAATCAGCTTCAGAAAGAGATAAACCACAGGAATCACAAGCCAAAATAGTTTATATTTATTTCAGTTACATGCAGCTGAAGAAGGAGTCACTCTAGAGTATTAGACAACTTGTGTGCAAGACAGCACTTCTGGTCAACCTCTGTCAGCTTTCTAACTAATCTTTTATCTATGAGAGTCATTCAGAAGAATGATCAATGACTGAACATTTGCAAAATATCCACAGAAGAGAGATTAGAGCTCTCTGCATCTTGGCATTTGTGAGTCAGTGTTTATCTAAGATGTGCAAAAGCAGCGTTCCAGGTTCATTCCTCATGTGCAACCAGGCAGAGGATTTGGCCCCCGGGTGGCATAGAATAAGCAGAGAAACATAATCCTGACATGAATCTTCTCCTCCTCTGTTGTTTGGTTGTTCCCAACCTTGCTGTAAACTTTAAAGCGATCTACAGTGGGCTGGGAATGAGAAAAGTGCTGAAGGATGGTAAAGTATGTGTGTAAATCTGTAATGCACATGCACATACACAGAGGTTTCTTTACCTATTTGTCTAATCAGAAAGATGCCAAATTAAAAGCATCCAGAGTCTGATTTAATATCTTTCTGCTCAGAATGAAAACACTTGGCTGTCAGCCAATTCTCTCCAGTCCTTTTGCCGGGCTCCAGCACATTCCATCCCATTTCATCCCCTCTTCTCTTCCCGAGGATGCCCAGCATCTCCCCGTGCTAGCGGGGCGTCAGATACAGGCAGAGGCAGTGCCAGATCAAATGCTCCCAGACAAGCCCACTCCCTCCCAAAGCTGAGGAGGTTTTGAACTGTGCAATTATAAAATACGAAGGCGGGGAGGGGGAGCCAGTGTGATTGCTCCCCCGATTCCTCCATTCTCCTGCAGCCTTTCTCTCCCCTTGTTCCCATGTGGGCTGTCTCCCTGGCCCCAGTTCTCCCGTGGCTGTAGTGCAGAGAGGAGCAGGGAGCTGGCACACTGGAGGTTGTGCAGGACAGCAGCATTTCAATTAGGCTGTTCTTCTGAAACTGAACCAAAAGGATGCACCATGCCTCGTCCTCGTGGACGCCCAGAGGAATGGTGTGCTCTCTCCCCTTCCCCTCTGTGCTTTTCCATAAATCCCAGCCTCTTTCCACTGGCCTGATGTGTTCGGAACTCCTCTGACCCGCGTACACGACCCCTCAGCTGTTGGTGTTGATCTCAGTCAAGAGGTAGCTGTGAACCGAGCGTGTTGTCTTTCGTAGCTGAGCCCCCTGTATCCCTAACACTGTGAGAATCACAGTGCAGACTCCTGGCACAGCCTGTTGGCAGTCTGGAATTAGTAGATTTTCCAGGGTCTGCTAGAGACTTTGCCGTGGAAAGCACTGACCCCAATCTCACACGTTCGTGCAACGGAGCAGCACAGGGAAATGTAAAATGAGGTAAATGGATCGTTCCCCTCACTCTTTCATGCCCACCATGTCTGGGCTCTTGGGATTCATCATCTATCAGTAGTTTTGGAAAATACTGTGGTGCCCCCACACCCCCTAGAAGTCTAAATCACCAAGTTTGCTTTTTTGAGTGTTTCAGCAGTTGAGCTTCAGTGGTAACACTAAATTTCCCAAAAGAAAAACGAAACCTGTTTTTGCTCTCAGCTTACTCTTTTTGTCACTCAAGATTTCTAAAGCTACACCCTGATCAGAATTGGAATGTCCTCAGACCTTAAACAGAATGAAAACTGGAGCAATTGCTCTTTGAAGGCCTGCTACAACTTCTGCTGAAGCAGGTGCTCTAACAGGCATGATGCACCAAGTAGCCTGACTCCTCATTGCCAAACACAGCTTTTTCCCCAGCTTTTCACAAAGAGCTCATCCTGTGAAGATAATAGGGGGGAAAAATTCCATTTTGGAGCATGAGAAAAGGATATTTTTTTTACATTTCCTTTTAAGAGGGTTACTGCTGCTTTGTCAGAAAGGAAAATGTTGCATAGATGCTTCCCTCCAGCATGATTCTCTCTGGATTTCAGAGGCAAGATTTCTTTGTTTATTAAGAAGCTGTTTTGATTGGCGTACGAGAGTCTCAGAGCATCTGAGGTCTCTGCTAGCTTTGAAAATCCAGGAGAAGCCAAGTGAGTCAGCCTGTAACCTTAAGCAGCTGTGGGACAGCCTTTGAATGAACAGGGATAGCTCCCTTCCCTGTGGTTTGGAGGGGTTTTTTTGTGTTTCTGATTCACTGGAATAGCTTCACCAGCTCTGCAATAATATTTTGCGTGAGCTGGGATTTTTGGCTTCTGATAGTTACATGTCCTAAAGGGCCCAGAGGTGTTACACAGAGAGCAGGGATGATAGAATGTTCTCCTTGCAAGGCTCATGCGCTACGAGGAAAACAACCCTTGATGGAGATTCCAGATGGGTTGGTTTATTTTCTGTTGTTTCCCCTCCTTATTGAAAAATTCCAGAAGTGTCATTGTCTGCATGTCTGGCAGCCACTTGTGTGGCCCCTGTGGCTTTGCAGCCAGCAGGCAGGCTGCTGGCATTCGTTGCCAGAGGAGAGCAGAAGGGTGGCCCAGCCGTGTGGCGCAGCGGGCAGCACGTTCTGCTGGGGACCAGGGGAAGGCAGGCTCTGGTTCCGGAGCCAGGGCTCAGGTTTGGGGGTGGATTTTTAAGCTAGTGACTCTTTGATGGGAAATACAGAAACATTCTTTGTGAGCAGGATGATGAAAGATGTTCTTGCTGAGGCATTTACTGCGGGTGTTTTATAAGATGATTGATTCCTGTGAATTTTCTCTGTGACGCAGGAGTATGTATAAATAAATGATGATATTGGTGTTCACAGTTCTAGCAAAAGGATTACATTGACATGCAGCAGTTTCAGGTAGTGTGTTGTAATATAACATTTGGTACGTGAGAGCCGAAAAGTGACAGTTAGGCACTAAGTGGTGAGTGAGGGCTGAGCAAGCTACTTGAATTTTGACACCCAGGGCTTCTGGAGTGCTTCAGTGTTCAGCAACAATATTGCCTTAATGTGATATTTCAGTAGTTACACAAAGGAATCTGAGAAGCCAGAGAGAAAGCTGAAGAGTTTTATAGCAGAACTAACAAGCACTGACATTAATACTCCTGGACTTGTGAAGCCTGGTGGGCTTTTTGTGCGTGTACAGGACCGGGGCGGCAGCTCCGAGGGAACAGCAGCGGGGAGCTCGTTCGGAGACGCCTCGGGCTGAGCACAGGGACAAGAGACGAGCGGCCGGACTCTGGTCGCCCAAAGGTCGTGTGGCCGCAGGACAAACGCGCCCGGGTCTGAGCGTCTGGGATCTTTTCATCTCGAGGCATTTTGGGGCTGGCGCTGGTTTCCACCAGGTCTCGGAGCGGCAGGTCATACGTGATCACATATGTCAGCTATAAAACCCCACAAGGATCAGAATCTCTGTGGGGTGCATCAGTCAAGCTTTACACTTACTTAACCACAGTTTTTAAATGTGGCACTGATGCTACACCGGGTTTTTTATGCCGATGATTGCCATCGTTTACAATGCTGATAGGAATGAAGGAAACTAGAATGCATTATGAACTCCAGGAAAAAGAACATCCACACTGCAGGATGAGAAGTATCGGCCATGGGACACAGTGAAAACTTCCATCTCTGGATGCCTTTCGTACTAGTTTGGGGAGACCCAAGCGGAGCTGGTAGGAGGGGCACAGGGCTCCCTTTTGTTCCTGGAGAGCCTGGCACCTGCTGGGAGAGGGGCTTTATTCTCTGACCCCACCCCAGCTGTGCCCAGCCCCTCAGGCCAGCGTCCCCTCGTCCCCACGAGACGTGTGCCCCGGTACTACCGGATGGGATTTCCCTGATTGCCATCGGAGAGTATTTTTGCATTTGTCTTTCCAGGGGAGAGTTTCTTGCAATTTAAATACATATTGCTTTTGCTTTGAATGTTTTTTTTTGTGAGATAGATACTTCTTTTCTTCTGCAGCCTCTTTCTTTATTATACTGCTCTACTTCATAACCAGTGTTTCTAAACAGGGCGGGAGATGGTTCTTTATTCACGTTATGGAAATTGCATGTTCCAACCTGAGCTGAAGATATTACTTGCCGAGGAAAGCTGTGCCAGGAGGTCAGTGTTCTTATGGAGCATGGTAAAAAAGACAGGTTCAACAATCTCAAAGAAGAATGATGGAACTGAAGGTTATTTTCAGCAAGAGAACTTGAAATGCTGACCAAACAGAGCAGAATAAAGCTGGGAGCACATAGTCAGAACTGATTTTAGTTCCTCAGGTACCTGTAAGAACCGTATAAGTGTTTGTGAGGCCTCGTCGAGTGCTAACCGCTTCAATAATAGCCATGAAAGGGAGCTGAGACACAGATTTTATGGACCAAATCTCCATGGTTTTACACTGCTTTCAGGGAGAATGTCCCCACGCTCGCGGGCAGTGAGGTCACGGTTGTGTTTCCCGTGACTATAGCCAAGGGCAGGGGGTTCAAAGGACGGTACCCAGCACCCCTGCCTGGTGAGCGACCCGCTCCTTGTCCAGGGTAAGCCGCAGAGGAACTGAGATTGATACGTACAGTCGGGTTGTCCACGGTTCCATACTCAGGATCAACATTTACATCTCTGCAGAGAAGCTATAAAAACCCACTGGAGCAGTCTACTGGTTTGACAGGAAATCAGTGGAGAGACAGTTGACTGTCTCTAGGGCACCTGGGAACAGGAAATTGGGCTGTTGTGCAGCTCAGCTTGGCACGATGGTCTGAGGGCTGGAGCACCTGCACTGGGAGGCCAGGCTGAGAGAGCTGGGGTTCTTCAGCTGGGAGAAGAGAAGGATCCATGGAGACCTTATTGTGGCCTTCCAGTACTTGAAGGTGGCCTACAGGAAAGAAGAGGGACTTTTATAAGGGCACACAGCGGCAGGATGACAGGTGTTGACTTCAAACTGAAAGGAGGGAGATTTAGATTAGATGTACGAAGTTCACCGCAAGGGTGGTGAGACACTGGAACAGGTTGTCCGGGAAGGTTTTGGGCACTCCATCCCTGGAAGTGTTGAAGACCAGGGTGGATGGGGTTTTGAGAGACCTGGTCTATTGGGAAGTTTTCTTGCCTGTGGCAGGGAAATTGGAACTAGAGGATCTTTCAGGTCCCTTCCAGCCCAAACCATTCTGTGATTCTATGGAAGGCCTCCCAAGTGGAGCAACCCAATTGGAAGGTACCTGTGTAGTTTTCTAGGGCTCACATTTAAAGACATCTTTTAGATATTTTTTAAAAGTTCAGTCTTGTTGCAATATCGTCAAAGCAGCACCTTGCTGCAAGGCTGAAACATGGCAGTTTTTCTTTCAAGACTGATTTTCTGTCATCCTTGAAACATGACATGTGGTGCGTCCTCTGAGTACTGTCACGCCTGTGGAGTTTGTCCTACTGGTGAGCCTAAAATATCTGAGAAGCTCATGCAACTTCATGAAAAATGTAGAACAACTAATTGTGTGTTGGAAAGACGAGGGACTTAAACGTGACCCGTCAAGCAGCGTTCCCTGGGAGTGGGGGGCAAAGCCAGCAGGCTAATCCTGAGGCACAACCTACGGCACGCGCATCACGCTACTGCTGCCCCGAGCAGAAGGTTCTCAGGGACACTGTGGTGTGTTTATAACGTCCACAGTGTGCTACGAAGCAAACAATCCTTCCACTGGTCATTAAAATTCTCAAAATTTGGGCATTTTTCTTCATGTGTAGCAGATATGCAAATTCACTGGGATTTATTTAAGTCTTTCGGGATTTAATGATTCTCTTACTGCAAAAAAAGATCGCACTTTGAGCAGGCCCAGTGGTCAGCACCAGAGAGGGAAATCCTGTTTCCAGAACGGCCAGTAGGCCACAGCGCTCCCACGCGCCTCGCAGGCTCTCGCCCTCGCCCGTTCGCAGGGGCTGCGCCGGGCACGTTGCTCGCCGTGCAGGAGCACCAGCTGGTGAATACACCCCCTGGGCCGTCTCCAGTCACCCCTCCCTCGGGAACCGCAGCGCCTGCGCTCTCACTCGCTGCTCTTCCCCTTTGGAGAAATGCAGAAATCTCCATCCAGTCTTTAATCCTTGACTGAACATCTAGAGCTGATTAGCTTGGGGCTGACAGAAAACCCCCGGACATCACTTCTCAAATGTTTGAAAACTCACATCTCCTCAAGATGACAAAATTGTTAGGACAACCTCATTTAATATCAGATAAAATTTTGTATTAGGAATAGCTTCTGAATTCCTCACTCAGCTTTGATGTGAAGAACCAGGAGCTTGCCCATAAATTATGCTAAAGCCACTCTCTGTAACAAATACTCAGAGGTATCAGCCTCTACCTCTACGCTTCGTGAATCAGGACCTGCGCACAACGCGCCGGAGCCGGTAAGATGAAGCTTGATGTCAGCTGCCCTGGGTGCACGGAGCGGGCTGCGAAATGCTCCTGAGGAGCCAAGTAACCCCAGGCAGAACTCCTGGCAGCCACGGCCAGCTTCCCCGGTTACCTGCGTGGGACAGTCCGCTGCAGTTTCAGGACAAATGCTTCCATGCCCTGGGCCCAGGCTTCGTCTGCATTCCCTTAGCTGCTGATTCTGCTGTGCACGCTCTTTTTTTGCCCAGGAAAGCCAGCACTGCCTCTGGCTGCAAGCTCCTCAGCTCTTATGTCCGCTGCGCGCCTCTTCACCGCCCCTTCTCTGCACGCCGCCCAGAGCTCCGATGACAGCGTGCCGCTCGCTTTGTGGTGGCGCTGCTGGAGGAAGCTGGTTCCATGTAGAAAGCCACGTCTCCACATGTTGATAACTCCATCCTTAGTGCCTTAACCCAGCTAAGATTTTGGTTTCCCATACAACGAACGGGAAGAGGCATGAGCTGAAATCTGTAACGCAGGAAATACCGATTTAGAGTTTCGCAACATGCTGCTGCCCGTCCTTTGCCACACGGGCCACACTGAGTAATCTGCCCACACTCTTGTCATTAGTCTTTCATATGCCACCACAACTCAGCTCCTCCTAACTTTGACCCTCTGCGCAAAGATCTGGGACACGCAGAGACACAGAACTACAAACACAGGCCCCACTGTGACCCGGGCGCTGCTCCCCCGACAGGCGAGCACGGAGCAGACGCTGCGGGAGGAGCGGCGTCCCTGCTGCCAGCCACGCGCGGGGACACCCCGCCAGGGGCTCACGTCACCGCTGGAAAGGAGCCTGCCTGCGGATGAGAAGAGCTGGGCAAGCAGTTGATCTTCAGTTGTCTATTAAAGCCCTGTTTTCACTAGCTGCTCCGGGCTTGGAATTACTTATGTACAATTCAAAATAATTTAGGTAATGTGCAGTTAAAAGTAAACTTCTTTAGTAACCTGAAATGCTGGGTTTGAACCGCAAGCCCCAAATTAAGGTTGCCATATGGGTGATTCCCACAGCCCTTCATACAGAGGTGCTGAGTTTGCCTTTCAGCTCCCCCCAGGGTGGGGCCGGCCCTGCAGGGAGAGACAAAAGGGAAATGAGCCCCAGGTGTCCTGCATTGAGTGACCTAAAGTCAGGTGTCTGCTTGGGGATAAAAGCTGGGACCACTTGTCTGTGGAGTGGGTGTACCTCACAGAGCTGCCTGGTTGGGGAAGGGCCCCCTCCTGACTCTCCTGGAGCTGGGCCCTGGTCAGTTCAGACCTTTATGAACGTGGGCTAGACGGGTGAGAGCTGCCATGTGGGCACCTTTATCTTATTTGTTCAGCCTTCTGCTCTGGCTGTTTCCCTTTCCATCCATGGAAGACCTTGGCTCTCTGTACCACCTATTGTCAGTTGGATTGTGTCTTTGTTGGGATTGCTGGGGGTAATGTCAGTTGTATGTGAACTAATTGACTTGTTTGTACCCCCAGAGATCGTTCATGGCATGACCTTTTTGTATTCAATACATTCCACTTATTGGCTCATCTTTCTGCTGGTTGTGTTGTTCCTGTTAGGCCTGGTCATTGGCAGAACTAACATGAGAGTAGAAAAAAAAAAAAAAAAAATCCACATAAATGGATATTTATCCATTTATGATTTATCCATTTTTTCTTTTTGTTTCATGGACCAACCCTCAGCACAGTTAAAATGTAAGTTGGGTGTGAATCTTGTGAAAAATGTTATCCTTAAAGGATTATAGTCTGTATTTATATTTATCAACCTTGCAAAATGAGACATTGGTATGAGGTTATTTCCTGCCTAGCCACAAAATCTCACATTGCAGAAAAATTGTTCATTCATGTTTGTTCAAGACATCCCTCCCCTTTCAGTTATCCCCAGAACTCCCCAGGAGGGAAATAACACTTCAGTTCTGTCTTTTTAACTTGCCTGATTTACATAACTCTAATGATATTTAAGTGCCTTTGGCTGCACTTTCCCTTCTTTCTCTGTTTCTTTACTCCCAAACTCTCAAGGCAGATGAAGTAACAGTTGGCAGCATCTTGCTCATTACAGCATTGCCTGTGCTGTTCTCGAGTCACGCCACCGTGGTCGCAGCTGCCTGAGCGGATCTCCAGTCCTCCCATGAATTCAAGTTTTCCTTCGGGAAGCCCCATCTGACAAAGTATCCTCCCCAGGTGGGGGAAGAGAGCTCCTCCTTGGAGTGGCACCGCCCTCCCAGCAGCAGGGGCGGGAGGAAAGCAGAGAGGTGCAGCAGATGGGGCCAGTTCTGCTTCAAGCCCGACCCTTCCGAAGGAACGAGTAGGGGACACGTCCTGCAAGCCCTTCAGCTGCACCATCCACACCGGGTACGAGGAGACACAGACATCACTGCCCCACAACACCAGGGAAGAGAAAAACTGCAACAAACCCCCATGAAATATAACAGCACTGAAGAGGTACAAACAGGTCAGATTTGGATTTAGGGGTTGGATTTATAGGTTAGGGATTGGCAGATGTGGAGCTGAAGAGTTCCTGTGGACAGGATGACAGGAGTCTTGGCACATCTGCATGACCTTCAGCTATGCTAATCTCACTCACCAAGTATGGGGTGGCCACCCCTAACCATGTCTTTTAGGGATAGACATACAGTTCAATATTCACAGTCACGAGCTGCTATTTCACCTTCCTCACTATCCAGCTTTTCTGCTCCTGTTTTGCACACTACTCTCATTTTCTTTCTGTTTCCTTTTCTCTCTGCATGAAGTATGGGAAACAGCAGCAAGTGTTTTTCTTCAGCGCTTCCCTGACAATCCATGTGGGGAAGGAAAAAGCAGAAACCAGTTCCCTCTGCCAGTCCCAGTGTGGTGCCAACAGTCCCACAGCTACACAGTTTCTGCCCCATCTCTCCAAAAGGGGAGGGAGTGCTCCCTGCACAGCCCGTGGGAGATGTGGGTACAGACCCTGCCTCACAGCCCGCGGGAGCCTCTCTGAAGCAGTGCTTTCCAAAGGAGCACGTGGACCGCCACCAACTCTTAAACTGTTGAAAGTACCCAGCAAAACACCCTCAAAAATGCCTAAAAGCTCATTGAATCCACGCTGTCTTCTTTTCCTTTTGACTGTGACAGCCAAGTGCCCCTTCTGCACTGATGCCTGGCACAGTTCTGACAACTTCTGCTGTCACCAGGATGGCACAACTCTCTTCCCATGAGGAAAATCCCAGCAACCTGCATGCAGGAACACTACAACTATTGAACTTTTGGCTTTACACAGAACAGGAGTAAGGAGTGCATGCCTGAAGCACCCCTTATCCAGGATTTTTTCAAACAACAGTAGAATTGGAACAGAAAAGCTGTCACAAGCCATTATATTCCCATGATGGCCCCCCACCACCAGTCACAGTGTATACCCCATCTGCTGCCCTTACTAGCTCCCCTCTTTTCTTTCACCTGGATTCAGCAAGAAACATTCCATGCTTTGCCAAAAGCAAAAAAGTAATATCCTTTGTGTTGAACCAAAAATAAAAATCCACTCCTCATTGCTTTCAAGCACCTCAAAAATGGTACCTTCTAACAGGAAGTGATGGTCTGCCATGTAAAAACTAAGACTAATATAGTCCTTCTTTTATGGGTTACAGTATGAACTTCTAAAAATCTGTGAGGACTGGACTACTGTGTGTGATTACATTTAACTAATCCTTTGAAAGGAGCATGGATCTCTCTCAGAAGTTGAACTGAAACAAGGCCCTGCAGTACCTGTTTGGCCATTGTGAAGTTACTCTCTGGTTTAGAATAGGTCGCTGTGGGCACACCAGAAAATTTTTGTCTTTTTCCATCTTGGAAGGAAGAAATGTGACACCAATGTGCAGTTGGCAGAATGATCATGTCATCAACCCTATGTATTAGGGGGTGACCTTAAAACCACGACCAAGGCACAGCCAGAGCCATCAGCACCATTGTGTGTGCTGGGGAGGGAGCGCTCCTTGGCAGGCAGCACACAGGTTCTGAAGGATGTAGCTGTGCCACCCCACCTACGCAGGGCCCGTACCTCGCCCTGCACAGCTCCCTGCATCCTCTCTTCCCAGAGGGCACAGCTGCAGCCGTTGGGTTACGGCCTCTGCCGTGCTGTCCGGCCCCGGGCTCGGTCACCGGGCCCTGAGCTGTGACAAACGCTGCTCTGTGTGGGTCTGGCTCCTCTGCTGCCTGTCAGGAGCTGGCAGCTCCTAAGGCACAGCGGCTGCATGCACCTGCTCGGTGAGCCCCGGGGCACCTGCAGTGCAACCTCCACAGCTCGTATTTTAAAATAAAGCATTTTCTCCAATCCCGGCTCCCAAACCCCTTCTTGTGACGGCAGATGGCGTGACGCTGTCTGGGTGCAGACTCTACCAATCCCTCTGAACAAATGAGCAATTATCACCTCCAGAAGCAGAAGCAGGTCTAGGCAGAACCTCCAGTACTACCCTGAACATAAACATCAAACTTTCTCCCACCTCAGACTTCCTCACAGCTTCGATTGAACTCCTACTTAGCCAGCTTCACTCTGCCAAGGAATCCCCGAGCCTCCGGCAGCGCGCTGACAGGACCGCCCTGTCTGACCCCAGACCTGTCTCGTTTCCCCTCACGGCTAACAGCTCACACAGAACGCCTGCTGGCCTAGGTGAGCGTCTAGATCCCAATGCTCCAGAAGAGCAGAAAGATAAAGAGGCTGTTGACTGTACAGTTCTGCCTCAAATGTACTTTCACCTCCTCAAGCGCAGAAGAACAACGCTCTGAAACTGGACAGACCCAATAGTGTGAGGCTTCAGGTATCATCTTATCTAATCTCAAAAAAAAAAACCCCAAACCTAAACATCTAATTATTATTCCATAACTGGCTAAATTCCATCACATTCTACTACAATACCCCTGTATTTCCATTTGAAGAGTTGTTTTTCCTTCACTTCCCATTCCCATTTTTCAAGCAGCTGCAGGAGAACACAGCAGAACTGGATGCTTGACCCTGAGGAGGGGGAGCCAAGTGAGCTTAGTGAGACAAGCTTTAAAGCCCCATGGGATGGATGTTAACGTGGAATTGGAAGAGTCAAAGGTATTTTTAAGAACTTCTGTTTTGTAATTAGGGAGAAGGATATTTTATTCCCTTTATTTTATTTTCATCCTCCCCTGTCGCTTTTGTTCCTGGAACTGCAGCATCACACAAACCCAGCAGGACAAACTGTTCTTGTGAAAAACTGATTTACTTTCTCATCTCTGGCAATCTAAGATGGAAGGATTAAGTGATGAACCTCTGATCTTGCTTCTCCCTCGTTTGCACGCACACGCTTTGCTCTTGCTAGCTTGCTGACCGGTCTTCAAATACACTGCTTGAGTGGCCCCATTCCATTAGGGAACTGCCATCTCTCGCTTTAGAGTGTTATTAATATCAGTCCTTGAAAGCATTTAACCAATGACAATCTAACATTAGCTCACAATGGGATTTAAAGACATTATGGTTCATTAATTTATGGTTTAATGCTGGCTTCCTCCAATCTGTTGTCCTTTCTCATTACAAACGGCAGAAAAACAAGCTATAAAGTCCACAGTATCCTGCACAGAATGCTGCATAAGGGCTTCATTTATTTATTTATTGGTATGATTTAAACATAAAAATCCCATCCCTGTTTTGCAAGTCAGTTGTCAAAGAATAACTGCTGGAACTTCTGGCAGATACCATTTTTGCTTCGCCTGTCCTCTTCTTGCACATTTTTCTTCCTGCACAGGCAATTTATGTATTGTGTTTTCCTCTCCCTTAAAATCTGAGTGAAATATGAGAAACACGACACATATTTCAGTCAAAATGAATGGAATATACAGAATTGTGTTATTTAAACCTTTTGAGAGTATATTGCTGAGGAGGAGGATGGGCTAGCACTACAACTGGTACCTATATTCCACTGCTAAGACTCTGTGGACACGAGGTCTGGCATGAAGAAGAGATTTCTCTGATAAATCAGCAAGGTACTGTGGTGTTCCAAGACCAGAAAGAGGATGGATCTAGCTTTTGACTATAAAGTGTTCTTTTTTTGCATAATTTCTTCACTAAGTTTTTTGTATAATTGCTGTTTGAAAGCTCCAGGTATAAAAACTCTGTGGTTTCTTCAGCTCTGCAGTGCTTGAATTCTGGTGTTAGTGATTCTCGTGTTACGAAAGGTAACAAGGAACGCCAGAGGTTACTGTGTGGCCTGACCATAGCCCCATGGCAGCTAAGATAATAGGATGCTAATATAAGCATCAGCAATGACAGCCACAGGCCCGGAGACAGAACATGAACCCTGAATGAAGTAGATTATTTAAAGATAGGAAAAAATTTTTTAACCTAGTATTAAAGCATAAAACAGAAAAAAAAATTGATTTTATTTTTATTTTAAACATATTTTGTATTTAAATAAGCCCCTAAACTGATGTAAATCACTCCTGCCAAAACTAAATAAAGCAAATGTTTGGATTGGAGAAATGAGTTTATTCGGTGAGATTTAAATGTGAATAAAAACATGAAGAATGATGATGTGGAACGTTGGTGTAGCTTTGTACCGTTCGTAAGCGTCAGCTCTGCTCAAAGCCTGAGCTGCTCCACCCGAGATGGATAAAGGGCATGGCTTCATAGAAAGGCTTTTTTCTAATAAAAAGAGGCAGACTATGTTTGTGGGCAAGCCGGGGCAATCTGAGGTCTGCCAGTACCTTAGCAAGAATGGACTCTAATACAGGTTTCATTGCCTTTATTGCTGTTTTTCTTGCTGTTTATTGTCTCCTGTTCTGATTGAAATACAGAGTTGCTATGAATAATTTATAGCAGCACACATTTATTCTTCCAGAAAATGCAAATCCTAACTGTGTCTGTACCAGTGATAAAGGGGTAGGCAGATACACTAAAAAGAGATATATAGCAAATGCTTGCAGAGCTTCATCAAAATTCCCAGCCAGCTATCCTTCATAAGTGTCCTGTGCTGCAATCACAGCCCGCTAATGCTTTAAGAGCCACAGAGCTCCTCAGATCCATCACTGGAGGTGCTGTGACCAGGCCACTCTACTTTTAAAGTCTACGAGCATCGCAAAGATGAGATGTTAAAGGGGAATTTTTTGTTTATTTGTTTTAGTAAAGGCCTGACTGTACAAGACTACACCTGAAGTCCCACATACCACGCTACCTCCCCTCCCTGCTTAAGAGCTACAGAGCCCACGGATTTGCTTCTTTGCGGATGGATGACTCTGGAGGCTATTTTCTGTGACAAAGAGATGACCGCAGAAGAGAAAGAAGAGGGAAGGAAAGAAGTGTTCCGTGTTTGCTAGAATATACAGGATTCCTGAAGGCTGACAGGCATGCAGACCATGAGAAACCCAGTCAAGAAGCAGAGTGAGGTCTGTGGTGACCCCCGAGGCGAGGCTGCCCAGTGCCTGGGTGAGGCAACCTGTGCACACTGCAGTCTGTGCCAGCGGCACAAAGCAGCAGCACCCCCTGTCACTTTGGGAAGTGCTCTCCCTTTCGTCTGCCTGAGGACCCGTTTCATTGACCCTTTTCAGTCTCTCCGGGGTTCATAACGTTCTCAAGTGTTTGGTCCAAGCCAGGGTCCAAGCACAGTTTTTACAGTGCTCTTCCATGAGCTTCATATTAAACCACCTCCCTTAAGAGTCAGACTGAGGCTGCAAGTTCTCTGACAGCCCCATAAACCTTTTTAGTATGCTACAAATGATCTTCATTTTTCTGTGGGAATGAGGGTAAGGCAGGCTAGGGCCAGTCTCTTACCATGATGACAGAGCACCAGCATGCATACCCAGTGTCCCTTGCAGCAGTCAAACTATACTTGGCTTTTCCTGATTCCACAAATAATAATTTTAATGTCTCCCAGCCTTCATACACCAAATTCCTTCAGATTCCAAAAATTTCTGCATGTCAAGCACGGCCCTAATCTGTCACAACAGTTACTAGCAGTAGATCTTTATGAAGATACGACCTCAGTATTCATCTCCCACTAGGCACTACAAGACTAATGTGTTTTTTTTAGAAAGAAGCATTTTCTAAACTTCAAATTCATTACTGATTAAACAGTAGATAGGAAAATGCTCCAGTAAATGGATAATTTTTAATTATGCAGGCTAGAGAAATATGGGTTATTCAAGCTTAGTCAAAATTTACAATGAAAATAAAATGCATGGTTTGTTACATGTCTAGAGTCAAAAAGGTTCCTCAATGAGAAAATGTGGTTACTTGCAATATTAACGGGGCTTGTTCAATGAACATTCTATCGATTCCTTCCTGTAAAAGCCAATTCAGAGTAATGGAAATAGGAAATTAAAGCTTGCTTACTTTATCTTGCTGACTCAGATCTGATCAGTTTGGTACCGAATCAGCCATTACTATCAACCTAATTTTGTGGACATAAAACTTCAATGAAAAAGATGTATTAACTTTATCATTCATGTCAAAGAATTAATACTTGGCATTTTTATGGTACCTCCTATTCAAGAAATATTTAATGATGGCAAGGACCAATATATTAAAAATTGTATTTTCTCTGTGAGTTCAGTATCATGCAAGGAGGAATACTAAAGAAAACTCATGGGCTGGTTTCGGGTTATTTACGGTTCCTGTAGCAGAGTAGGGACCTCCACTCACACATTCTGATTCTCCACCCCATGCTTCTCCTACCAGGTCACCCTGACTGAAATTCTCTGATCTCTGCTTCTGTGCAATCTGGAAAACACTCAGTGTGGAAATTCTCCACTTTTCAGGAAGAAGGAGAAATCCGGCGTCACCGAAAAGCAGACACTGCTGTGTCCTGACCCAGCCCCAGTGGAAAAGTCAGCCCGAGCCAGCCACCTGCCTGCACCCTGGCAGCCGCTGGACGCGCGGGAGGCAAGGCCTGTGTGTGAGCTTTCTGCTGGCTTCCCAGAGTGGCCCCCGCCCGGCACTGCCCACCCCGTCCCCAGCCTCCCCTCCGCTGCTTCAGCACGTGGCTGCAGTCTTGTTATTTAACTGACTCGAGCATCAAAAGTAACCAAAAAACAAATCAGGGGAGAAAGGAAACAGTGAATAAAGGGGGTATGAAGATGCAGGAGTTCAAGTTTCTTTTCATCTGGGATTCCTACACAAGCAACATTGACTTCAATACTCTTGGATCTGTTTTTGTTAACAAATCTACATGCAAGATGCAACAGAGTTAAAGATAAGAACTTTTTTTCCAGCCTCAGGATGATGCCAACAGGGACTTGGTATCCACACAGTAGTCCGTTTTTCTCTCCCCTCTGGGATAGAACATTAAGCTTGAAATGCCCAGTCTCACTTTCAGGACTGTAGCACTTCTGAAGCTGTTTTTGCAAGAGAAACAGTGAAGAGTCTGCCACCTAGGAGAGCTGGGTACCACATTAAAACCCAGAACTGCATGGCTGGGGCAGATGAACATCTTGAAGCAGATACCTTAAGGAATAAAAAAGAAAGTTAATTTTAAAAGCACTACAACTGGGTTTTATGCTGCATTTATACAGCTGGGAAAATACATATTGTGGTATTTACAATCATCTAAATTCTTCCTTAAAGTAAACTGCAGAAACCACTTAAAAGTTAGTGTGTTCATGCAACAAATAAAGCAATAAAACCTGCAAGCTCTTCTGCTACACAAAAAAAAAAGTTCATACAAAGCAGAAAAAGAGTAAAAAAACAGACAGGAAATAAAAAAGATGATGGGGAAAGGAAAGGAACTGCCTAAAAAGAGGAAATACAAGTGGAAGTAATTGAGAAAAGAACCTCGAGGAAGACAAGTAGTGACTTTTGGAATGACCATGATCCACAGATGGTTTGTCTCCGACCGAGGAAGCTGCTGCACAGCAGCTCGGTGAGGAGCTCCATGAACGATGGGGAGCTACTCCAGCTTGAGGAGCAGCGGCCGTGGGAGCAAGGAGAATCATTCCAGGCGTTTGATCCAAAAGGGCAGGCCCAAGTCAAGATTGTAACAACCTTCTGATCCCTAAATAGAAGATCTAAAAACTGTCTGCTAGAAATACTGATCTGTAGAGCTCCCTAGACTTTTTAATTTCAAATGGAGCTACAGGAATTACCATTCCATTTCCCTCTTATGAGTTAGAATAACAATTATGAATCACCAGGTTGAATATGGTTTACTCAACTGCTGTTGTCAATGAGGGTATCAATTTCATAACCACACAGGAAATGTAACACCACTTTCAAAAACCAATTACCAATTTATGTATCAAAATGAATCAAAATATGCAAACATCAACATAAAAATACAAAGATTAATTATTTAATATTTCTGGCTCATTGGATGATTGTTTCCCTTTCTATTATGATTTAAAAAGGTTCTACAGATCAGACTGTCCCTCCTGATTGCTCACTTTTTAAATAATGACTTTTCTCTAAATTGAAAGTATGAAATCCCCATCATTTCTTCGGTAATGAAATCTGATGACTGCACCACAGGGCTGTGTGAGATTTTCCAGACTCTCAGCTCACACAGTATCTCGCACAAATGCAGAAATTCAGTGTGCCTCTCTCTCTTACACGTTCCTAAACAACGAAGGAGGCTGTCCTCACTTCCTTCGATAGATTGAACAGCCTTCACACTGATGTTAGCGAGAAACTTTGACACCAAGAAATGACTAATGACTCTGATTAGTGAATCCTTGCACGCCATTTACATGAAAAGTAGGGTCATAGGGAGGTTGAATAATTTGCCTAGGCTTCCACGGACACTCATCTTCAAAGTGTTTTCAAAGTGGTTTTTTTTTTTTTTTTTTTTTTTTTTTTTTTTTTTTTTGTTTGTTTGTTTGTTTACAAAAAATGATGGAAAAGCTGAACCATTCGTGTGGAACTTTACGACATAATAACTCGATTAAAACGTAAATTAAAACAAAGGGTTAGTGACAATAATTTGGCATGAGTGTAATTCTTATCTAAAAAAAAAATCAAAAGGAAAGTCCAAAGGGTTTCATTCACCAGTGTGCATTTGGCCTGAAACATGCCACTGACTCCAGGGGGTAAAACTGCCGCTGGGGTGCGAGGCAGGGGCGGCACTCCCGGCAGCAG
>NW_008589118.1:0-6488 GCF_000691845.1 Merops nubicus
TATATATATACACACACATATATAAAAGTTAGTTCAAAAAACAAGCTTTGCTTGGAAACATGACAATTGTTCCAGGGGACATTATGGTGCAGTTGAGCTGGGCACTAAGGCATCCTCTGGAATGAGTATTTCTTATGTAGTTGTGGGAATCTTTTCTAAAAGAAATCCAGGGATTTCAGAATTAGCTCTTAGGCAGGTGGCTATGGAAAAGAAGAGGAGGAAAAAATTTGCAACAGAATGTGACATATAACTATAATTTTTTCATTGACCTGCTTTGATGTTTGCTTCCAGCAGCTGCTTTATTGCTTTATTGCTCTAAGATAAATGGCCTAAATGTTACAGAGTAACAGGAGCCATGCTGTAGTTAAAGTTAGGTTTTAGGTCAATCTTC
The DNA here is from genome assembly GCF_000691845.1 of Merops nubicus. Lineage (NCBI taxonomy): Eukaryota > Metazoa > Chordata > Aves > Coraciiformes > Meropidae > Merops > Merops nubicus. The sequence goes on from NW_008589118.1 coordinate 392, forward strand.
TATCGCAACTTCTTCAAAATAAAATTGTTCCCAGTAAAGATCCCAGCTGACACATGCTATCCCAAGGAGTGGTCTTGAAAGACACCGGGCAGCGATCCACCTACGGCATTTTAAAGAGGAGGTCAGTTTTGACATGTCCCTTTTCCAGGTTTTAAACCCTAATACTCTTGGCATATTACGTCTTGTTCATGGTTTGATCTACAGGATGCCATTTTTTTGTTGGCTTGGCTGAGATAGATCTTTTACAATTGCCAGAAAAAACGGAGATGATTATAAAGACCTGGTGTGTAAACACTTGTCTAGTTTAAATGTACTAAGGTAGGCAGGGTAAGAACTATCTGAGTGCTGATCAGAGCATTGATAGTGAAAGTACAAGGTTGCGGGAGAAGAGTTACTTTGGAGAAAGCTCTGAGAATAAGCATATATGTATCCAACAAAAAAACATTTGAAGTATGTAGACTAAGACAGCCAAGACTAAGACTGCCAACTCCCACCTCTCAAAATGGCAAATACCATCCTTTTACCTCTGGGAGCCCCGCTGAATTTTTTCAGGTAGCTGATAAGAGAGGCTGGCCTAACTGGCAAGCTGTCTCTATTCCTTCTTTCTTTCCTTCTTATTTTTTATTATTATTTTTTTTTAATTCTTTCCTACCGCTCTTTTATTAGCTTAGAAGTTAACTGGTTTCATCAATTCAAACTCCTCGTTCCCTGAATGGAATAATCACTTAGATATCTGAACACCTTTTTTTTCCTGGAGGATGGCTTGGTTTTATTCTTCAATACTAGATTGCCAAGCTTGCTTAGTGGTTTGAGGTTTGGTTTGTTTGTGTGTTTGATTGAGCTTTTTGTTTTTGTTTTTGTTTTTGTTTTTTTTTAAAGGGCTCACTTCTAGTCTATCTGTTTTATTTAATAGTGCAGAAGTTCTTGATGCAGCCATCCCAGACAGGTGTGTGAAATGCTGGGGTTTCAACTCCAAGCCCTGAATTAAGGCTGACATATGGGTGATTCCCACAGCCCTTCATACAGAGGTGGTGAGTTTGCCTTATAGCTTCCCCCCAGGGTGCGGCCGGGGCTGCAGGGAGAGCCAGAAGGGAAATGAGCCCCAGGGGTCCTGCATTGAGTTGACAAAGGTCAGGGGTCTGCTGGGGGATAAAAGCTGGGACCACTGGCAGGGAGTCAGGAGTGTCTGTCTGTGGAGTGCACTCCCCAGAGCTTCCTGGTTCAGGGCAGACCTCCTGACTCTCCCTGGAGCTGGGCCCTGGGCTGTTTAGACCTTTGTGAATGTGGGCGGATCGGGTGAGAGTTGCCATGTGGGCATCTTTCTCTTATGTGTTCAGTCTGCTGGTCTGGCTGTTTCCCATGCCAACTATGGGCAACCTTGGGTCTCTGTTTGTACCCCCTGTTGTGGGCCGACTTACGTCCTTTGTGGGATCATTGGGGGTGGTGTCAATTATGTACCAGCTGATTGATCTTTTTGTTCCTCCAGTGATCATTCATGGAATGTCCTTCTTGTCTACAATACAGTCTGTGTATTGGTTCATCTTCCTGCTGGTGGTATCATTTTTGTTGGGCCTGGTCATTGGCAAAAGAGTGTGCCAGCTGATTTTCTGCTCCTGAAACTTTCTGCAGCTAGGAAGATTTCAGCCTTGCAGCAGCAGCCTGACTCCATCTTATGTGCAAGTGTGCAGTGAATGGAGTCAAATGGAAGGGAGAGGATCAACGAGAGGTTCATAGCAAAGTAAAGAAAATGTAGGGTTTTGAGGATAACCAAACCAGTGAAAAATACCAAGAAATGTATGGGTGAATGTCAATGTGAAAGCCCATAAAGACTGATTTATTCTGAACTGAGTTGGAAAAACCCACATGTTGCTGGCTAGCCCAGATGTTCTCAATTTCTGCCAGACTTTGGGCTACATGCAAGGTACAAAGTCTCAATTGTTTCAGAGACAATAAATGAGACCCAGACTCCCTAATAAGATAAAGGTAATGAAAAATGCCTCAAATTGAAATTAATTAGATTTCCTTGCTTCAGGAAGAGAAGAGCAGCCACACTAGATCAGACTAGGGGTCACCATAGCCCCACACATTGTCTTGGACAGGAGTCAGTGGCAGGTGCCTAGGGAGAGTACAAGAACGGGGCTTGCATCTAGTGATATATTCTTAGAATACTTTGCCAGCTTCCAGTGATTTGTCTGTGGGATTCCATGAGAAAGAGGAGGTGCACTTGTGTTTAATAGTCCTTGGTGGAAAGTCTATGGGGAAAAAAAATCACTTCTTAAGCCCTTTCCCCCACTCAAGGCATGCTGTTACCCAGAGAGTGGGACATGAGCTTTTGTTGCATTGTTTTATTCTCACGGTGGCTGGAACATTTGCAGATCTTGGCAAGGGCCATTTATTGGGGATTCAGCCTGCAGTAATCAGCACAATAGCAAAACTGTACAGCCGCAGCTCAGAGACAAACTTGCAAGTCCTACCAATGTCTACCTTCCTTGTCCATTTTGTTCCTTTTTCTGAGGTGGGAGGGATGATGTGAAGCCACCTTTTAAATTTTAAATATTTAAATATACATGATCTGATTAGTTATTTATGAAAAATACTCAAATGAAAAGGCTGCTGAGAAGATGCTTTTCTTCCTACTGATCAGCTGTAGCAACTGTTTATCTCCTAGCCTTTTCTAAGTCTCTGGTCTCTGTATTGATATTAAATGCCCTACTCTTAGCGTTTAGATTAATTATCTGTTTCACAGTTAACATTATATTACTGCATTTCTCCTATGTTTTGGATTTTTGAGGGTGTGGAGTACCTGATCTTTGCCTGTAAAATATAAGTTTACTTATATGGAAAGTGTCCACATCAATTATTTTGGATTGCCCCTGGACCATGGCTCTCTGAGTCCAGAAATTAAATTTTGGGCACCTGGCACTGTGTCAAAAACATGACAGCCACAGGACATTAATCCATTTATCAGTCTAAAGAGACTTTACTGATTCAGAGGTGCTAATGACTGATAACATCTGATAACAGGTCTGCAAGACTTACTGTGGATAGGCTTTTTACTGGACCTCCCATAGTCTTTTCTTGCAGTCTGCAGACCTAAGTCATGGTGTCTGACTAATGCTGCACTGCTCTGTAAGCAAGTTTGGACCCAGGGACTTTCTCTTCTATTTGCACACTCATCAGGCATGGACTGGGCTCACATTTCCCCTTGCCTGCTGCCAACATGCCTCAGTTCCCAGTTGTGCTAGCATCTGGACTCACACACAGCAGGAGTAGCTTGGCTCCACTGCCCTGTCTATACCTGCAGAGCCAGAATCCACCTTCCAGACATCCTAACTGGATCCTAACTAGACCCAAGTACATGCACTTGACTGTGGAAACCAATGGAATAATACAACCTGTCATACTATCTCACATGATTATTTCAGCACCTTGTATAGGCCCTTTTTGATTAACTCAGATGGCCTTACAAAAAGCCAATGTTAATGTTTGGTACTGTTTTGCTCCTCTTGGGGCAAAGGAATTGGGCTGCATTACAGGTTGGGACATAAGCACAGCCCTTGAATACAACAATGACGCCTGCTGGGAGCATATCTTACCTTTTTTTGTTCAGAGGCAGTGGATCTCTTCTGAAAAGGAAGGAGAGGCAAGAGCATGAGAGACCACCAGTAGTAAACTGTCTTCCTTTGCCTCGTTGCTCTCCATAACAGGAGCACACTTGCTGGTTTTGCTGGTTTTGCATGCTTTTCCCCAGCAAGAGTTGTGAAAACTAAGGAGTTGTGCAGCTTGCTAGGCCAACAGAGCAAACTAGCTATTGCTATCTGTGGTGATCCACGAGGTCCTGACAGAATGGAAAAGAACAGAGAGTGGCACAGGGTAGACATTGGCCTCTTCTCAAGGGTCCCAACCCTGGAGACACCCATAGAAGCAAGCCCTGCCACACCATTTATCTGTGCTGCAGACAGTGTGAACACAACAGGTAGCACAAGTCAGCTCCAAAGTTATCTTTCCCTGATGTCCAATTTCTGCACCAAAGCGGAGTAGCAGCGTGCGGTGTATAACTCTTTCCTTAACACTTGGGCTGGCCCTATTCATCAATAGGTGAGGGTCAGGAAATTTAACTTAACAGGATCCAAGTGAATCAGCTCTGCCAAGCATGAGGAGGCAGCTAGGTGTGGATTAATCCTGATACTTAATGTGATTTGGAAATATTTAGCAGACCATAATGCTGAGCTTCCCCTGAACCCTTTTTGCAGGACCTTGTTGGAAACACATACAAGCTGTTCTTAAAATTAGGAGGCTGGTCCTTTGGGGTGCCACCTCCAAACATTCCCTCATAATGGAAGTGGGACAACATTCCTCCATCACGCACAAGCAGCCAAAAAAAGAGGGCAAATGCAACACCAGGGCTGCCAGGTCATAATCGTTGTGCAAGCTGGCACAGACTCCCTCAAGTACACAATTACTAACCTGATAGAAATGCAGCTGAGGGCTTGTTTTTGATCTGGATTAAACTTGTGCTGCCAGACGATCTGGTAGATATAGAGCAGGTATTAATGAATGTTGAATCACAGACTCGGTGAACGATGCCTGGGTCAAACCCTGCACTCCAAACCCACATATTACTGCTGCTGAATGTCCCCCCTTGTGCTGCTCAATGATCTGATATGATGAGATAGAAAACATTTTTATTATTTGTACATTCTCAGACAAGAAAGGGGATGAAGATAAGAAATATAAGAACTGGAGTGGCAATTAGAGCTGTTATTAGTCTGACTGACCTGCCTTGACATTAAATACCTTGAGGAACTCACTCTGCCACTGAAAAGTGTGCTTTTCTGCTTAAGACTAATTAAAAGGGGGTAAGGTTTATGTATATGCCATTAGAAATGTATGAGGATATCTCAGCATGTCCAGGACAATCCTGATAGCTGCAGAACCATTGCTTCAGTAGAACGTGACCACTGTCTTCAGGGAGCAGCAAAGAGGAAGGAAAACATATTCTGCATTAGAAGGAGGTGGGCTGCTATTTAAATTAACAGGAAAAGAAAGCTAATGTTAGTTTAGTTTAACTTCTGTCTTAGGCAACAGAACAAATAGTTCATGGCAGCTAAGTGTGAGGCAGGACATTCTCTGATCATCCAAACCAATGAAAGGATGAGAAGAAATAGTAGAGGACAAAGTTCCCCTCTCACCTTCCAGCATTTCATAAGACATGTCCTCCTCTCTGTCAGATAACAAAAATCAGCTCTCACTCCAAAATTCAGCAAACCTGTTTTCTATTGCTCTCCTCTTTCGCAGCCCGACAAGATTCCCCCTGGGGTAATGGGGTATTTGGCAAGTGGTGGAGTTCATATGTCAGCTTGTTTATCATGACATTTAAATTCATCTGGCTCAGCATGGTACAAATACTTCCTGATAGGCTCAACTGGTACAAAATGCTCAGTGTTAATTGGTAGGTTGGGTATTAGGACACAGGAAGCAACAAACCGGTCCAGAGTCAGAGAGTTTTCAGATGTGTGCAAAGAAAAGCAGGGTGAACCATCCCAAATGAAAATTACTTACAGGACTGGATTCAAGGCACTTTTTATCTAGTAGTTAATTTTTTCACCAACTCACAGTGAAAAGTGCATTAGGGTTCAAAATGTATATTATCATACAAAAAGTACAGTTAAAACTTGTGCTGAAACAGAACACCATACTTCTGCCATAGCCATATCCCTGGAGAGCATATAATGCAGATAGAATGGATCTGGCTTAAACACAGTAAACCTCCCAGGTGGGACACATTCCTTGTCTACACTAGCAATCTTGATACAGATGTCTTGGCAAGTCCCCCTGCTTCTTACAATTCTTCAGGATTTTTACAGATGAAAAAGAGGTTGCCAGCAGGGAATGTCACAGCATGTAGAGAACTAATTATAAGTGATAATAATCCAAGCAGACCTATACTGAAATTAAAATGTCTCATGGAATCATTTTTGTCCTTAAAAAGTGGATGCTGGCCTTTTTGCACAGTCTAACTGAGGGATGTGTAGCAAAAAAGCTCTCTTGCAAGTCCTGAGATGAAACAAACCATGTCAACAAAACCTCTTTCACT
>NW_008589118.1:6519-87234 GCF_000691845.1 Merops nubicus
GGCATCAGCTAACAGAGCTGCAGCCATTTGCTCTGCAGACTTTCCACACTGCTGGTGAAACTCAGAAATGGACCAGGTCCCAGATGCTTCTGAAGGTTTTCCACAAGTGAAACTATGGCTTTCCAGTCTTTTGGCTAGCTGTGCTATGAGGATGTTTTTGGCAGAGTATATGGCCTAATCAAAGACGATGATCTTGGTGGCCTAGGTATTTTATCTAAGACCATAATCATCCCTTTGTCACCTTGCCAGCAATTTGGGAAACAACAGATAGTGGCAGAGTCTGCTGCCAAAATTCTCCTAGTGCCCAGGTATTGCACATGGGTGTGCAATCACCATGGCAAGGTGGGTACCACACAGCAGCACAAACCTTTTCAGCATTACCCAACACAACCCCCACCCTGTCAGAGACCTATTTGTGGTATTGGAGGGCTGCACCCTCACGATCACTTCCAGTAAGTCCTGCCCTGGCTGCTGCATGGTGGCAGAGCAAGGGGAAGCATGGAGCTGCTGGCCCTGAGCAGCTGGCCCTGGGCCAGGGCTAGCAGCCAGGAGATACCGGCGCTGATCCCCTGGCTGCCGCTGACGTGACCTCCCTGTGTCTCCCTCTTGTTTCCTCTGAGGCAGGATATAGTTTGACCTTCCAAAAGCCACAGAAGGGTGCTGGGGATTGTCGCTGAAAACTTGCTTTGAAATGGTGATTTCCAGCTCCTGTTGTCCCGTTGTCCTCAGTGCTACAGTGGTGATAGCAGGGATGCACTGGAGCTGCAGAGGGGGAGCAGACCCTCCAGACCACACAACATACCCTAAAGCTGCCCACTGACCTTGGCAGGTGGGATTTCACCTGCTGTTGGAAGCAGTATGCTGCCAGAAGGATCCTGCCACTGCTTCCCCTTGCCAAGACAAGTCTGCAGAGCATCATTGCTCCTTGGTCTCTCAGGCCCTCCTTCAACCAGGTATTGGCCTTACAGTTAATACAAGCAGCTGCCAATTGTTACACTGGGATTATGCATGTGTTTATACTTCTGGCTGAATGGGAGTCTTAATGCATTATGGGGAAGACATTAAGGAAATTGGCTTGAAGGCTTGGAAAAATCATTACTGTATCTGACCAGGCCGAAAATAGAAAGTGTTTACTTCTTGGTTTTTTTGTTTTTTTTTTTTCCCCAGGTAATTAACAGATTCTACTATATGATAACCACTGTAACAGCAGATGGAGTTTAAAATAGATTCTGTTTATTAAAATTGGGATGAAATAGCCTTTTTGGAGGAAGTATACTGGTATACTGGTTTGGATATGGTGATGAAACAGTGCTTAATAGTCCTGTTATCTAACCTACTAATCACACAACAATCCAGCAGCAATTACCTAGTATCTTATGGGAAGCTGTATGAGCTGTCAAACTTGCTAAGCAAGTCTCTCAGAATGCAGATGGATGACAACAGGCTGAGAGTCACAAGGTGTACTGGGACCTGTCTCTCCCATCCTGGCCAGGAGAGCAGCAGCCTCCCCAGAGGCCATCCAGGACAGTCTCTCCTTGTGGGGGATCCTGCATATGCTTATGAAAATTCATTTACCTTTCAGGGGCTGGAGACAGACTAAAAAGCTCAGTCCCTCACAACCTCAGAAGTGAATGTAGCCTTTTCTGAGACTGTTCTTTATCTTCTACATTGGCTTCTGATCCACAGTTCCAGTTTTATCCATTCCCCACATATTCCTCCTACGTTTGTCATTTTCTCATTACCTTCAGACCCACTGGAGGCAAGGTGAGGGGAATGAACAGCAGGCGAGTTCATTCTCTCTGACTGAGCTTTGTGCTCAGGCTGAGATGCCACAGGCATGAACAACCAGAAAAAAAAAATCCTAAAATCTAGATAGTTACCTAGCTGCAAGACATAACACTCCCATTTGCAAAAGACAGGTGACACACCTAGAAGAGCTAATTTGGAATGACAATAATAAAACAACTTGTGCCCTATACACCCTATGTGAAGGGCAAAGGCAGATTGAATCCTTAGAGAAAAGTGGTTCTGAAACCCAGCTTTGTTCTTCCCCAAACAGAGTCATCTGTGAAAGATCACAAGGCCATGCAGTGCTCAGGCTGCTCAGGGAGCTTGGGAGTGGTGACACATTAAGACTTCAGACTAACAGAAATGCTGATGTAATCCCAGGTGTTTGGACTTCCCAGCATTCGGTGGTGTTCAGATCCACATTCTTCTGTCAGTGATGTAAATTGCAGCTACTTTCAAGGGATGTCTCAGATTTTGAACACGGCTTCACTACAGGGGACACTGGATCCCACTACAGTAAGAGGTTTTCATTGGAACTTGTCATCTCCTGCCTGTACAAACTTTGTTTCTGCTGTAAATCTAATTGGTAGTTTTCCCCACATTAGCCTTTATATTTAAAATGGCAGTGTGCACTTCCTTACAAGCATCTTCATTTTTCTTACCCATTACTCTCTGGGGTAAAATATGCCTTTCTCCCAAAAGCCAACTGTGGAAGTTTGCCACCAGCATGGCTGGTCCAGGGGATAACTTTTTTACAAGAACTTAATTCAGCTGCTTCCTGAGTGGCTAAAACAAGGAACACGTGAAACAAACAAACAAACAAACAAACAAACAAAACTATTTTTCTTTTATCAGTGGACTTGGGTTTTTTTGTAAAGTTGGCTGATGGGTTATTGAATTTGGAAGCCCCACTCATGCCAATGATTCTGTGGGGCAAGACGTGTACTGTGGTCCTTACAGAGCCTTGAGGGTCTGGCTGTGCCGGGGCAGTTACCAACCCAGGTCCTAATTTAGTTTTAGCCTAAATTGCTGAGCAGCAGACACTATGCATCCTATTTTTTTCCCTTGTGACTGCAGTGACTCTCCAAGGACATTTGGGGGCAAGGCTTTGCCGAAAAGCATACTGGTGATGTCAGAAATAGGCCTCCCTGGAAAGAGGAATGAGTTTGTAAGACATTATTTAAAAACCTGGAGTTACGAGGGTTTGCCAAACAAATTTCTCACTGGTGGAATGAGAACTGTACCTAGATTCCTATACAGGTAGCTTTCTGCTGCTTCATGCCATTGGGCAAATATGTGATTACATGCTGCCACCACCAAGGCTGTGCAGTTGGGTACCTCTGAAATCTGCAAAGAGCTCAATTAGCTAACCTCATCATAATACACTTAGCTCTGTTTGGTTTGCTTTTGCCTTTTTTCTTTAAGTGAAATGCTGAGCCCTGAATTAAGGTTGACATATGGGTGATTCCCACAGCCCTATATACAGAGGGGGTGAGTTTGCCTTATAGCTTCCCCCCAGGGTGCGGCCGGCCCTGCAGGGAGAGCCAGAAGGGAAATGAGCCCCAGGGGTCCCAAACTGAGTTGACAAAGGTCAGGGGTCTGCTGGGGGATAAAAGCTGGGACCACTGGCAGGGAGTCAGGAGTGTCTGTCTGTGGAGTGCACTCCCCAGAGCTTCCTGGTTCAGGGCAGACCTCCTGACTCTCCCTGGAGCTGGGCCCTGGTCTCAGACCTTTGTGAATGCGGGCTGATCAGGTGAGAGTCGCCATGTGGGCACCTTTTTCTTATGTATGGTCTGGCTGTTTCCCATGCCAACTATGGGAAACCTCAGTTCTCTGTTTGCACCACCTGTTGTGGGCTGAGTCACATCTTTTGTGGGATCATTGGGGGTGGTGTGGATCATGTATGAGCTGGGTGTCCTGTTTGTACCCCCGGCGGTCATTCATATCAGAACGTTTCTGTTTACAATCCAGTCTGCACATTGGTTTCTCATTCTGCTGGCTGTATCATTTTTGTTGGGCCTGGTCGTTGGCAGAACGCTAAGTGGGTGGAGGAAAAGAAGTAAGCACTCCGTTTATGAGCAGGTACCATCTCCAGTTTGCAGACTGTGGGAGATGAGGGTGCTCTGTGATTACAGGCAACATGAGCTGAAGATTTTTCCACAGTCCTCTGCCATGCCTCTCTGCAGGGTGTGGGCTACAGAAAACATGAGCTGGCAGAGGCTGTGGGATTGCACAGCCTCCTGCCCTTGCCCTCAGTGAAACTGGGGCTGCACCCAACAGGATGTGTACCATGTCAGACATGCTTCTAATTTAGTCAGGCCACTGATGGCCTCTGTATCTCCAGGCAGGGAATCCTGAATGGAAAAGAGGGTACAAAATACATGTGCAGAGACTGTTAGGTATCTCAGACCTCTAGCACGTCTGGCACCAATATATACTATCTCTACAGTGTTTGGGACAAACTGAGCCTACAGCATATGTGCTGTACAGCTAATTGCAGTAAACCAGAGGTGTCTGCAACACGTGGGACTTGCTGAGGAAGTGGAGGTCAGCTGGACAGCACAGCCACAGAAGGTCTGCCTAGTGCAAAGTTGGTTTAAGAATGTATGTGTGTGTCTGTGTGGACAATGACTTTGGAGTTGGTGTGAAGCTGTCTCATGAGACAAAATTTGACATCTACAAAAACTGGAAACAGTCCAAATTCTGTTTTGTTTTGTTTTTTTCTCCTTATTTGAACAAAATTTGTATGCTGACAAAGAGGGCATGCTCACACAAACCCAGACTTTTTTTGACCTAAACTCAAAAGTATTTAACTCTCCTGAGAGTGTGTGGGGAAAGACGTTTTAGTACTCAACCTGTCTGCTCCCATGGGAAATAGAGAATTAAATTTGCCAAAGCTAGTAAAAAAACATTGTGCAGGCTACAGGTGCTTCTCTCCCACACTTGTGCTTCTCTTTTCAAATTAAATTGCTGGTGATGGATGTGTAATTGTGTTTGCAGATGTGTATCTGGTGGGATCTTGGAAGTGTTAGCTCAGGAGCAAAAGGAGCAGCATCAGCCCACTCCTCTTTGGGTGATGTGGCTGCAGGGCCAACTTGAGAAAAACAGCATTTCAGGTTTGTCTCAGCCCATCCTTTTCCCTGTGAAATACAACAGAAATATTTTTAACTTATAAACTGTGATTAGTCAGAAACACCATCAATACATTTTTTAAGGACACGTATATATGACAGATTCTGGGCATGTCTACAAAATCCAATTGTTTTTAGTCAAGAAACCATAATATTCAATTGTTGCACTCCCTCTGAATTAGATAATGATTCTCATCATATTTTATTCTACTGCTTTACAGCAGGGGAAAACCTACTCAGTGAAGTATCTAATGTCACTAATGAATTCTGCATGAGATACATGATTAAATGTTATTTAATTTTTTAATGATGTCCATAAATGTATATGAGTGTTCTCCAGGGAACATAAATTTCCATGCAGCAATACTGAGCAGCAAGCTAGTCAGAGACCTGACATGCTAAACAATTCAGATAGGTCAGATGATCAAATGTGACTGTTCCAGCTTTAACATCTGTGGTTCCTGAAGAACAGAAACAAGCTCACCAAGCCTGCAAGAAGAAATCTTTCCTTATTTGATTTTGTACTACAAGCATCACCTGGCAACTTGATCCCCTGGTCTTGCCTCTCGTCTGAGTTCATCTGTGCCGATCCCTCCTTTTGCAAAAGCATTGTCTTTTACCTTGATATTGATCTGCTTGCTGAGGATTAACATAAAATTGTACAACCTTCTAAAAGCTTTATCATATATTCACTGAAAACCCCGTATAAGCTCTTTTATATGGTGATGGAATAGTCTGTATGGCATCCCTTAACCTGTCAGCCTCCTGTAGGAATGAAAGATGTAGATGTGATTGCTTCTAGGCCTGTCCAGCTGCCTGGAAAAGGAATCTAAAGAAGATATATCTATGCATCCCACTTGCCTCTATCCCTCTTCCAGAGTTTTGTAATGTAAGATGCCTGCACATGCCATTTTAAACACCCTGCCCACCCCATTAAGCATGTTCTGTATCATTAAGAACAGACTAATAAAAATGTCATCTTAAGGTTGTTTTTACACCCTTTTACCTAATGTGTATTGACAAAAGCAGATCTTCTACACAGAATGGAATTCATAATCTGTGATGATAAATGTTGGTACCACACTGGCACAACCTAAAGATGAGTGAAACAACTTCTGTGTGCTGCTGGAAGATTTTGGGTAGATAATGATGATAGAATCTCTTCCATGGCATTCTGCTTTCTTTGCTAAGACCAGTATTTGTCAAAGATGCCAGGAGAAGTATTTATTTGCTTTTTCATTGCACCCTTCTGACCTGTCTTATGCACTGGTACTATGTTGTTACAGCCAATTGGATCAGAGTAAAACGTAAAACTATTCTTAATACAGTAAGTGAAATGTATGTGCTGTTATAATGACCATGGTACAGATTGCAGAATTCATTTCTTGCCTTGCTGTCACACATAGCCAGAGGCTCTGCTGCTTCCTTTCCCTTCTGCCTTCCCCTCTTACTCAAGTATCTCCTTCAGTTTGCTCTATCCAACAGCTATTTCTGTGATCTGGAGAAACCAGAGGCAGTGAAAGGGAAGGCTAGTGGTATCATTTAATTCTCACAGTATAACAACTGCATTTGGGATGGACTTCTGACAGGTCCCAGCCTTCTTCCCAGCCGTGACTGGAAAAAAACATCTTAAAGGTTGCAAAGCTGGGAAACTTCTGAAACTTGAAGTGAAGGTGATTTTTTAGTTATGTGAGTGTCTAGTGAAGTACAGACTGGGACACTGGGCCCCATAGACATACTGCAATATGCCTATGTCATAACATACAAACACACTAATTTATCTAGATAGACTTTGATGGATTTGCTTCCAGTTAACTGAAAACAGTCTTACAGAGGGCAGAAACTACTCAGGCTAGTACCATAAATAATTACATCTCAGAGTGGCATCATTTAATCTGTGAACAGTTTACTCTTAGTGTTCACCAATGTCTTTCCTTTTCAGAGAAAAGAAATAAAAGATTAAACTAAGAGCAGTTTTGCCCCCAGTGTTTTACAACAAAGTACCACAAACCAGGCATGGGTAAGTTGCAATCACCCTTCTTTTTCACCAGGACATCTGAAGAGGTTGGGAATGACACGCTGAGAAGGCCCGGTGTCACAGTGATACTAGTGCTAATACAATGACACTTTTATGAGAGGTAAGAAAGTTGTCTGAAGAGTGAGAAACTCTGGATATAAATAGCAAAGTTCCCTGCACCCCTTGCTTCCAGTGATTGATGGTAATAACTGACACATCAGCCTTGCTCTGGGTGGGCTCTGCAAAAGCTGGCAGAGAGAGGCAGGTAAAAGATAATCCTCAGAAGAACCCAGAGAGCAACTGGTGCAGGTGGGGAGCTCTGTGAGGAGGGAAGGGAAAAGGAAAGCTCAGGCAGAGATCAACCATGCAGCAATCCTTCATTGAGACCAGGCCTTCTCAGGCATTGCCTTTACATGTACCATTTTTTTAGTGGAAGAATCCTTCCAAGGAGAAATTCTTCCATAGACCTGAACCTCTTTTCCTGACCAATGTTATACTGGCAGGTGAACATTTAGCGTTCAGAGTACTACAAGGAAGAAAGTGGGGATCTTTCCTTGTAGCAGGCACATGTGCTGTTACGGCTCTCCTCCACCTCCAGCATCTCCCTCTGCCTCTGGAGCCCTTGCCCACTGGTCTGCATCAGGCACACCAGCTTGGATAGCCAGTGACTCCTCCCTCCCAATGAGTTTGTAGGGTGTATCTGGAATGGGGTCTCCTCAACACAGGTATTCTCTTTGCTGGACTAGCATCTCCTGTCTAAGTCTCTCCATCTTAAGCTTACAGCAGCTTTTTGTGGCGGTCTCTCAATGTTCCTTTTCCACTGATGCTTTTTCACTGGCTAGGCCTAACAACTGTAGAAATATTGTGAAACAAAATGTCGGAACAGTGTGGCCGAAGCACCATAGAGAAACAGGAGCAGATTCGCTTACACCTCCTGTGATCCCTCTACTGGTACTCCCTGGCCCCTGTTTTAGAAAACAGTCAGATTTAGCCAGCTGGGTTACTTGCCAGATCTTTTGCAGATCATAAGCAAAAACCTCTGACACAAAGTATACCAGCATGTGACAACGTGATACTCAAACGTTCAGTCAGTTCCTATTCCAACTCGAGCTAGCTGAGGAATAATAAATGATACTAAGTGCTGGCTTCCCAAAACATTTGGCTACTCTATCCCTGTATTTCTGGATCCCATCGGTATTCTAAACTAATACGTGTGTGAGGGCTGAATTTTGCCTCAGGGTGAAAAACTGGAGGAAAATAAAGGTGAAATCAGAACACAGGCTATATCAAAATGAGATTGGCACATCAGCTCGCAGTGGCTGGGGGAAGGGATAGCGCTGCAGACTGCCGGGCAGCTGCTCAGCACTGCCAGCTTTGCTTGCCAGTGTTCCAGCTTTGGATTTTTATTTTCTTTTGAAATCTCCTGAGGGGTGAGACACTAAAGCGCGGTGAGGAACCAGACTGCAGATAGTACAGCCTCTCTGGCTGTAGTGATTTTGAGGGCGTGATGCTGCAAGTGCTTCCCCATCTGCGTCCCACTCTGGCCAATGTGTGATAAGAGATGAGCCAAACCATGACCTACCCAGCACAGGGAGGCCACAGCTCTCCTTGTAGCCAGCCCTGCCAGGGAGGGGAAGAGGAAGCCAGTCCTAAACTCTGCTTATTTGCTGCTTCACACTGAAATCCTGCAGGAAAAAGAAGGAGCAGGGAGATGAACACATTCAGGAAATCCCATTAGCATCACTGGAATCCTGGTTGGGAAATACCTTGTGTGCTCTCCAAAATGCCTGGGCAAAGTGAGGGACTTGATCCTAAAGGGAAAACAGGTGATTCAGTTCAGCTGAAGCCAGCCTGCTCCTTCTGCCTGGTGGCAGTGGTGGGAACAGCGTTAGCATATTCCCATGGACTGGGGATTCATCCTTTCCTGCGTGTGTGACTCAGAGGCAAAGCAGGATAAACATGTGAACCTTTCTCAAAACTGCTATTGTAGAAGCTTTCCAGTTTGTCAGGCATGGAAGTACTGTGTGAGATACATGTCCATTGCCTCACCAAGGTGAGCAGGCTGCTGCCAGGGTGGTGTGCAGGAGACCCCTCAATGCAGCTGCAGGACTACGGCAGCAGCAGCTGGTACAGGCACATCTCAGTCTAGAAAAACAATGACCAGAGCAGCTGAGAGGAGAACAGGGAAAGGGCCTCCCTCTGCTTTATTTAAGGTTGCATTTAGTTTCTTGGCAAGGAAACCCACAGAAAATATTTTTTGGAGCCCCAGTTACCCTGGAAGATTTGAAGCTGACATGCCTACCACTTCTTTCTGCCCTGAAATGCAGGAGAGAGAAGGGATGGTATCCATGAGGCAGATCTAAGCGCTGTGACTCACACTTATCACCATCCCGCTAATGCATCTAATTTGGACAATTAAATTAAACTTGGTGTTAAGCTTCCCTGTACTTCTTTGAAAGCAAAACAGCCTATCCTGGCAAGCCATACATAATTCTCAGTCTTCTATGATTAATGTCAAAGGGCTATCGTGCAGCTTAATTTGTTATTGGTTGCAAGGTACATTTAGATCTCAGAGGTGTTGTAATGGTGCAAAATATATAATTAATAAGGAGTAATAGCTCCATAATCTGCGGCTGTCCCCTCCTTCTTGATGTGTTCTCATCCCAGTCACAAGCATAAAACCCCCCAAGCGTTCTTTTATGTCATCTTAAGCCCATCACTCTAACACTTTATTTCAGTTCATTCTTTTTCTCCAGGTTATAGCTATATGTTCAGACTACAAATGATATCAGGCAGAGACCTTATACTTGCTATATGTGAAAAGTGTATGCAACAGAATAGAAGTGTTGCTAACAGAACAAACACAGTCGTAATTAAGTATTCACTGAATTTTAGGAGCCAGCAATAAGAGTAGGTGCATTAGTTGGTCCCCAGAGACAAAGATAAGCACACACCATGACCTGCTAGGAGATTAGGAACAGAGGATGTAGAAGTGACTGCCAGAGAGACACTGTGGGAAGGACTAGGAGGAAAAGGCCAGCACAAACTCTGCTCTCTTGGGGGAGACAACTGACCCATGGGCAAGGGCATGCCCATGAAGAGAAGTTCACCTTTGGTGTTTTTAGATATTACCACTCCTTCCACTACAGATATTATTTGGAATTACCATCCATCCATTGCAGGCATAGGAGCCTAATTCAGGCAGCAGATGGGCATAATATTCCTCCTGCAGCCTCCTGGTTCAGGCCTCCTGACTGCAGTGCCATTGCTGTGGCACCTAGGCCTGCGCTGAAGAACCAGGAGCAGATGGAAGTGGCAGGAGAGCAGATCCTTTGCTGATGCCACTGCTCAAGAGCTGACAACACACAGCAAAGAGCCCTGAACACAGCCATGGGCTGCAACATTTCCAACACTTGCAGCTAGATCTTCTCAGGTGTGTCCCTCAGAACCCACAGGTACCCTTCTGGTTGTGCTGCATTGCACCCTAATTGCACCCAGCAGCATTTAAGTGCATGGTCCCACTAGTTGCAAGGACCTTCTCACTATATTGAATAAGCTTTTCTGACATCATGTCTATAATTATTAAACTGTCTCTGCTCGAAGTGTTTGCCCTCCAAACCAACACTGAAGGAGCAATATGCAACAGCTGAGGGAAGAAGGGGCAAGAATGTTTTTTTTTGTGGGCCAACAAGTGCCTTGAGAGCTTGTCACAACACCCTTTCATCATTTTTATTCAGCACTCAGTAAATGCAGAGCCATTTATTGTCCAGTGAATAGTCTGTAGAGCTCTGGTTTTGCTGAGTTGTACATGGAACTGAGCCAAAAGGAGAAGAAATAATTAACAGTCTGCCCTGTCCATATGTTTAAAATACACTACAAAATGAAAACAGTCCTGTGGAGAGTTCTCTACATTAAAGCTTTTCCATCATGTGGAGTTGGAATATTTTCTCTGTTCCTTAGGGGAGGACTTAGGACAATATTTGAGAAACCAGAGTTAATATTAATTTTAAGACTCTTTCTTTCCAGTTCTTTCAATTCATTATTCATAGGTTTTATGCCTGTAAAAAAAAAAAAAATAAGTTGTAGTATGTACTGAAACTATTTCAGATGTTCAGAATTCATGAGAATACTGTGGAAGAACTGAAATTAGTTTACAGCCTGATAATACAATCTGAAAAAAAAATTATTCATATTTAAAGTCAGATTTTTCAGTGAAACTTTATGGTCTTGAGCCATTTATTTAAAATGGGTCTGCCATAACCAGACCCAAAGCCATTTAAAGCAACTTACTGGGTTTGAATTTCTTAGGAAAGAAATAACATTCAAAAGCCTGTTAATAATAGGCGGTCCTTGTGAGACAAGGGAAGAATTCATGTCAACCCCTATTGATGTGAAATGAAGCATACCCACATGAATGCTGCCCATTCCTGTTTAAATGACTAATTTCAGAGTATCTCCTTAGGAATCATGATAATAGCTCATCTACTCCTGTCAGTGCCCGGCTGGCCTCATTATCAGACTCATTGCAATTGCTTTCTGGTGAATCACCAGTGCAAAGCAAACAAGATCCCAGTAAAACCAGCCAGCAAATGATCCTAACCTCACTGAGTAGTCATGACTGACTATACATCCAGTTCCCAACTGCTTTCAGGGGGAAGGTTGTGACAATGGTCAAGCTGTGTCTTCTAGCTTGCCCTTCGGGGTAAATTACCCTTGGCCTGTCCTCTGTCCATTTTGCCCTTTGCCAAAGCTTGGATAATCTTAATGTAGTAAAACCAAGATTAATGAATCTGTGTGGCTGCTTTTATTTTTGAATGAAGGACTTGCACAAAAAGCCAAACTCTCCTCTCGCTGCTGCTGGTGTCCTCCCTGGGGTTTTTCTAGCACCCCATATCAAGAATCTATGAATGGTAAATTGGCATAACCAGTACAGTTCAGGACAGATCCCTAGGTTAGCCATCCAGCCTGCAGTGCATGTTATATTGTTGGTAAACTCAGCAGAAAAACCAACTACAGGCCATCCAGCAGCTTGACCCTTAGGTATGGCCCTCTGGACTCATTTGACCCTTAAATATGGCCCTCTGGACTCATGTTCAGGTCCATTGGCAGAGTCAAATGGCACAGTCCAGGCTGCACCTGTAGATTTTAATCTCTCCAATCATTAATCCAGAACCTTGGAGTGCAAATACTCCAAGCAGACACATAGCCATCTGGGTTGGCTGGATAAGGATCAAATATTCCTTCTGGAATCCCAAAAATCCACTGGCACAGACACCACTGGACTGGCACATTGGCTGTCATCCAGGGTAAACTAAACTATTATCTCCCCAAACAGCTGGGGATGGTTGCTGTATAACATCAGCAACATCTCCTTATTCTCCATGTCTCAGGGGCCTACTTTTCCTGTGGTCCCCCACCCCACATCTCTGACTGGTATGGCAGGTTTGGCTGAGGCTGTGCTTCCAGGGCACGTGTTTGCAGTCAGAGCACAGCTAGGGCTGCCTGTGGTGGTGATGGGAGGGACAGCAAAAACTTCAGTGTCAATTCTCTGCTCCCTGGATAAAAAATGTAAACAAAAAGTCTCTAGGGCTAAGGGATGTCTTTCATTGGGAAGGTAGCAGGGATGGAAAAACTTTCTCCTCTGAGAAGATAAAAGACTCTGTCTTCTTCATAGCAACCAATGCTCCTGTCCTGTCACACTCTCCCAGCTCAGCCTGTGTGCTCTCGCTCACTGCTGCTGAGGCCTCTTCCCCAGCTTTCAATGAGAGAATATAGTGGCATAAAGGTTTCACCTTTCTTTTATTTCCCCACTAACTGAAAGGTCAAACCAAACTGAATTAAAGAATTATGTGGGGAATTCAATAATTAAAAGCTTGTGAGTGGGTGTAAAAGGTAATCGCACAAATAGGTACCCAGTAACTTCATTACATTAAGGTAAGAGCCATATATGCTGTATAATATAATAGGAGCTTAGGGAGCTGAAACCACTAAGAAGCCACAAGTCATATTTTGAATCACAGGAGAAAACCCACATTGCTGTCACCATCCAGGCTCAGGAGCAGGAGGAGAAGCTAGCTGAACTCTGGACACAGATGACATCCTGACATCCTCCTTAAATTGCATGACATGCATGCCCTTAGGTACCATCTGCATATACATAGCTTCTGTTTCCTGAGCTGGCCAGCTGAGCCCAGGGGCAAGTGAAGCAGTGGGGAAGGGTAGGCTGGGAGTCTGTCCTGTTATAAGCAGCCCGTACTGTAATATTAAAGTTGACAAGCCCCAGTGCATGGTGTTTGGCCTGGCAATGATACACGTAGGTAGGGTCAGCTAGGCTGACTGCCACTCTTCACACAAAAGGAGGGAGAGGGTGGCAGACAAGTAAGAAAACTCATTATCAAATCAGTAATGTCATCTAAATCATTCCATGCTGATCTTGTCCAGAGGAGAAACGCTGGCAGGCACCTCCTTTACAGCAAAGTAGGAATGTCCTGTGGAACGGGTTGCACCTCTCCTCCCTCCCCATGCAGAACAGCACTGAATAGAGAAGAATACTTTGGGAGTCCTGAGTATTTTCCCAGCACCTCTACTGCTGTTGAGGCAACAGGCAACCATTTCCTCAAGTTTCAGGACAGCAGAAAAATGGTGCTGGATGAGAGGGACACAGGACACAGGCAAGGCAGAAAAAGCTGTGCCAACAACAGCCCTTTGAAGACATAAAGCTGCCCAGTGAGGTGAACATAGGTTGGACAAGAAGAGTGAGTAGTCCACAAAGAACTATGAAGTAAGATTTTACGGGTCTAGAAGTGCCTCACAGCCTAAATAACCAGTGCCTAGATTTTAAACCAAATGACAAAGTCTCTGGTAAGTGGGTAACTCTTTGCATCTTGCAGGTGGTTATTGAGCATTAGTCATATCAAGATTTCAGTGATGGCAAAATTAGCTTCAAGGTAATCAAGGGAGAAATATACAGGCCAGATATTTAAATAACACCAACCTTATTATTTAATTAAGGAAACATGCTTTTCTGAAGCAGCTGAAAGAACAGTTAAGTCTTAGCTAAATTGTGGGTCTATAAGCTAGAAAAGACACTTCTGTTATGTCCAGAGGTATGTTGCTCAGGGAGAACTAATTGTCAACAAGTGTTTTCAACACAACTGACACAGAGGAAAAAGAAACCTTGACTATTGTTAAAACTTTCTTTTTTTCTCCTTGCTGTATCAGTTTGATCCTGCCAGGGTAATCAAATTGAAAATTCTTTCCATTAAACAGTTACATTTCTGTAGTCCTCAGATGCTGAATTTTCTTCAGGGCAGCCAGTCTGAAGGAGAAACAGCACACAAAACCCTTGTCCAGCCTTTTTTAATTTTAATTTGTTGCAGTCAGTACTATCCTTTACTACTGCATAGTTAGGGGGAAGGGAAGAGAGCTGAGCCTTCAGCTGAGGGATTTTAGTAACCTTGGTGTTTGAACACACAGCCAGTGCACAGCAAGAATTCACTTTGCCTGCTCTATGTTTTTTTCCTACATTACAAAATTAACTCATTTTCTTAAAACTGAAGTCTTCCTAATGCAAGGATCTTTTTCAGATACAAACTCAACATTATGAAATATACCACATCACATCTTACACTAAGGGGTTATGAAAATATCAACTATCAAAAGCTGAATCTTTTCTGTGTGCTGAAATAGCTGTTTCCTGAGCCCAAATAGTAGCTGTGTTATTAAGAATTAGAGCAGTACGCTGCTACTATTTCCAAACCCACATCAGCTCAGATACCTTAGTAAACTTTGGAATGAAATAACACAGTTTCAATATCTAATTTTTGCAGTAAATCAGTTTTAAATGGGGAGGAATACATCATCAAGTAATATGAAGGGAAAAAAACAGGTTCACAAAACTAATAGGAGATATTTAAGTTTTCTGAGGCATTTTATGTTTGCAACAGTAAACTCTACCCTCAGAATTGCACAATTCACCCTATGACCTTCACATTATCAGCCTGTAGACTGATTCAACATGTGAAAACTGTGATAGTATCTACAGGCCTCATTAAAGTTACTGGTTTGGGGTTGGAAAGGTTGCAAGATTACCATGCTGGTACAGTATTATTTCCCTCCAGTCTGAAAATCTTCTGACTTTACAGATCCTTAAATTTTGATCACTAACAAGACTCTTATTTGAACAATTAAATCACAGCATGGCTCACCAATTCAGCAAGATGTTTAAGCACCAAATCTGAGCTTTAATGCCAAATAAACAAGCATATCATACTGTTATGCCATTTAGGCTGCTATACTAACTGAAATAAAAGGCATCTAGCTTAATGTGTGCATGAAACATTCTGTGAAAGCACACAAAATTACAACCTTAATATTCTATAATGAAATCATAACTTCTGCCTGCAATAAGCTCAGCATAAATCTTCCTGCTTTGTCAGTGAAACAATGCCAGACTCCTCTGAAATCTGCACCATAAAAGCAATAAAATCATTATATGGGAGTAAAAGTGAACAAAAAAAAACCTCAGTCAAGCCTGAGTCCTTGACAGAAAAATATTTTCATGCTCCTAGAAATCAGAATTTTGTCCATGTTTCCATTTCAGGATTCATCCCCATACCATCTCTTCCAGCATGCTCTTTGAGCTGTTGATTGAAAGATCTTGCAATACTCAGCATCATTACAAGTTATGACTTCATTCCTATCTATTGATGTTTGTAGGTTTATGGATTTTTTCCAACCTCTTGAAGTTGTGATCCAAGCCTTCAATTTCTCAGGCATGAAAGCCAGAAATGTTTAGATAGCAATCAGAATGCCAAAAACATCTGATCTTGGCCTTCTGCATCAATCAGATGATGCATTGTCAGCAGTGTTTACAAATGCTGGACACCAAGAAACAATGGGCTTGTACTCATCCTTTTACAGCACATACTGAAATGTCTTGGTGAGTTTTGTTTCTTTCAAAAAACGTCAGAAAACACTTTTTTCAGCTCATCACAAAGTCCATGATTTTCATTAACAGTTGCTAAAATGAATTAACCAGTCTTTCTGCTTATCCCTGACAGTGTCAAACCCAGATGTGAGCATAGTGCTGATGGTCTGCATTCACTCTCTGGGCATTGCTGCCCCTTGGCAGGAGTCAGCACTGCTCTCACAACAAGGTGCACTCCACCACAGCCATTCAGAGCAGAAGTACAAAACCTGGCTTAGGATGGATGTGTGCTTGGGATCTAGGCAGCAGCAGGCTGAGCCCTGTCCCTGCTGGTTCCCTCTAGAAGATCCTGAGGAATGCCCAGACCAGCGTTGACACCATTGCCGGCTTTGATGTCACCCCAGGACGTGGTGGGAAGAGCCTCATCCAGGGCTGGGCTTAAAGCTGTGCTTATCTGAGCTAGACACATTCGGGAAAGCATGGTTGAGTGCTTTGGGTTCCCTTTGTCTTCCCCTTCAACTTCATCATCTGCCTTAGTTTAACATGAAAAAGCTCATAGGAAGCATGGTGTTTCATGAAGGCTCATGCTTTGGTGGCCCTGAGCAAGCTTCTCTCTCAGGTCATTCTTTCTGAATCTGCCATCATAGGCAGCTGAGCCCTCTTAGCCAGCAAGACCTTCAACGTTTCCACCTGACCTCAGGGCACAGAGGGACCTCTGCTTGTGTCAGTGGACTCTTGATCTTTAAATCCTCCCAGCAAGGCTGAATGGGGAGCCACCAAACTTGCTCTGTCCCCCTGCTGGGCGTGCAGCCTCTCCCCAGGATTAATGAGCCCTTCTATTCCCTCAGTTATTGCTGGTTTTAAAACAAAGCCAGGGAAGCAGCGCTCTGGCTGGGAGAGATGATATGCTAAGGAAGCATGCCTTGAGGAATAGGCTGTTATTGCTTTTGTATGATGATTGAGAAGCCGCAGGGAGGTGGTGAGGAGGAAGGCTGGGAAGGCAAACCTGGAGCCATGTAAAGTGGGCAGACCAGATTTATTGTGCTAGACACATATAGCAGAGATGCTGCTCTTACAGTTACAGGCTCTGTTTGCCTGATTATCAGAGTCACTTGTAAACACTTGGTAGGGAAGCTCGACCTTAAGCTAAAAGCAGCAAGAGTTGAAGTCACTGTCTGATTGCAGGAAAGCTCAGAGCCTTGTTATTTTAATTTTGTCTGGAGTTCAGCTTTTGGGCCCAAGCATAGTGCTTTTGGAGAATACATTCCTCATTCTGAGCTGCAAACATGCTACCCCTACGATATTATGGAGCATTTTTGGAGCATATTATTCAGCCCACAGCTTCTCCTACAATTTCTCAGGTTTTCATAGACCTGTATGCAACTCTTCTCCATTTGAGAAATAACAATGCTGCAATAGCCCTAAGGAGAAAACCTTAATTTAAAAACAAAAACACAGAGATGGTTGCACAGAGATCCTTAACTGTATCTTTATTGCTAGCTGAAGGAAGTGAAACTTGCTGTTATATTGCTTAGCTGGATTCAGATAACACTATGTCAGAGAAATATTTCATTGAGTTAAAAAGAAGAAAAAGAGCAAGTTTGGGGCACTTGAAAACGTTTGTCATTTCATGCAGAATATGGCCCAACTAATCAAGTTGGAAAGAGAAGGAGAAAAACAGAACTATCATTTTAGCATTCAAATGTTCACAATTTGTTTTAAAATTAATTGCAACTAAGTTGAAATTTTGAAGGCAGTGAGAGAAAAATCTAAAAGAAAAGAAATAAAATAGCCTAGATTAGAGTAATAATTTTCTTCCTTTTTTATTTTTTTTTTTTCATTCAGTCACACACCTGAGGGGGAATGAGATTCAGCCATCCTGAGGATCAGAGGAAAACCACTGTTACTTGTAACCTAAAGCTACTGTGACCCAGCCAAAGGACATCCATGACTTGATGCAGGCTTCAGGAGAGCCAGGTGTAGCTCTGGGAGAGGTGCTGTGTGTGTTTCACTCCAGATCCTCAGTGATACTCAGGCAACTGAGAGCTGTTGAATCCTAATTTAAGAGCTTGGGAAAAGTGCCCCAGGGCCTGCAGCAGTCCTCAGTGGCCTTGGGGCACCAGTCAGTGGCAACTCAAGCTATTTCCCTTTCAAGCTTTGTATCTCCAGCCTGGAGGCACTGGCTGCAAGGACCAAGTTCTCTATACATGTTCAGGACCCCCTGTCTCCCCTCTTTGTTTAAATCCAAAGTGTGTGCTCACAAGGTGGGTCAGCCAGGCTCTTTTGATCAGCTGTGAGTTGGCAGGAGACAAAGGTGTTGCCTACATGGGTGTCATGCCAAGAGCAGCAACAAACTTTTCCTCTCAGTGCCAGGAAAACACATCCTTATTTCAGACCACACCAGTTTATCTGTCCTAAGTCTCTCTGACCCACACAACCAGAGCAGACCATCTTATAAACTGCCCCCATCCTCAGTACAACCCCATTAAGTGGGAAAAGAAGGGGAAGGGGAAGGGGAACAGAATCCAGCTTCAATAATGCAAAGTGACTGAATTTCCTGCACCTGCTGAGAGAGGTTCCAGCTTGCTTTCACAAGGAAAGGATGTGTCATTGATTTCACTGTCTCCCCTTCTGACTCTCTGTCATACATCTTAACCCTCAGCAACATTTAAGCTTGCTGGATGAGCTTAAACAGCACCAAAGGCAGTAATGGTCTCAAAGGTGTTCCTGAAAGATTCATCAGAATTAGCAGCTGGGTGCAGACAGGATGAAACCAGGCTTCATTAGCTCTGCTGCTCACAGGGTGACTTGTAACAGTGTAAATATGTTTAATTCCTTACTGCCTCTGCTATAGAGATTTGCATTAAAAAGAGGGAGGGGAGTTTGCAGATTCAAATGTGTAGTTAGCTGCCCGTAATTCTATTATTCCAAAATTGGAAACTAGGTAAGAGCAGAGTGCCATAGGCACAAGAGCAACCAAACTTTAGCCTTGTGTATCTGAAAGCCAGAGAATGTGGTTGTTTCATTTTATGAATCACTGGAAAACCCAGGTTTTATTCCAGAAGAGAAAGAGGGAACTGCATCCCAGGAAGCCTTGAAATGGCTCACTGACACATGGGATTAACATGACGAGTTATTACACAATGTGCTGCAGTTAGAAGCACCCAGATTAATTGCTGAAGGCCAGATGGGAGCAGTGGGGGTAAAGACAGCCTTTTGTTGAAGGAAGAGGGTGAGGGCTGAGCGTGCAAAGCTGGAGTGACCAGGAGGAGAGTGTGAGTGCTCCTGGGGACTTTTCCTTGGCAGGGCAGACGCAGGCGGATCAGTCTCGGGGAGACCTGCCCTGAGCTGAACTGCTCCCACCTCCTGCAGAGGCAGCACATGCACACCCCATCATCTGTCAAGGGATGGGGGGCCACCACTGTGTCCCCAGCTGTCTGTACGCTGCTCTCCAAGACAGTGCTACCTGGCCTAGCACCACCCTTCTTGCATCCTTGCTTTTGGAGATTGCCCATACAGACTTTGAGTGGCTGGATGCCATTTGTTGTACTCAACCCACTGCCTCTCCACTGGCAAAGCTGAAACACCATTTTTTTCTTATTCTCTCCTTCTGCCATTTCAGGACTTGGCCTATGTCTTTCTGAAGGTTATGGGATTTTAAGCAAATATTTAAGTGGTTTATGGAGATCCCTCAAGTATAAGCCATATTTCATATGGATGGGTGTTAAATTTAGATCATTAATAAAAGCTGGCTGGGACCACGAATATAACTCACTGCATTGCATGTCACCATTTAAACAGATTTTTACAAGAAAAGGCTCCTCTATTTTAGTACAGATCTAAAAACCATTGCTCACCTCTTTCTTGAATGTGTATACACATTCATTTTGTGTATACACAAAAAACCTGCTTTCAGGGATCCTGCCTTCCAACTATCACTGTCTAGGGCAACATTTAAATTCTAACCTTTAAAACCAAATTGGCAATATGACTGCCAATGGGACTAATTTACAGGAATATGCTTCATTATCTCACAAAGAATTTAAAGATATTTCTCACTGTCATTTCAGAGTCGATGCATTTCAGTTGATTTACCATCACAGAAAGCATCTGGGCCCTCGTCCAAGAAGCACTGTATCATTTTCTTATTATGATGATACCTTACTGGTTGATTTAGGAGAAAAAAATGTAATTAACACAAATACTCTTCTTCAATTTACTAGCATTTCAAGGACACACTAAGGCATGGTGCTCTGGAGCACTGTAGTGTTGGGTAGTGCTTAGTATAGATCTTAAGAGTGAATGGAGAAGGAATGGCTGCATTTTTGGTAGAAGCAGGAATTGCCAATGCTACCAAGAATTAAACTTCATCTAATCAAAGGTACTAATGGGTTTTATGACCTCCCAACCATCCACTGAAATAACCACGATAACACATTCCAAGCCTCAGTTTCTGAGGTAATGTCAAACAGGAGACTGTATCCCAGCAAGGAACTTCTTTGTGTTTCCAGGCTCACGTTTTGATAATAAATGTATTTAACCATCTTTTTACCACTGAAAAGCAGCATTCATTTGGGTAAAGCTTCAGAGTTTGTCCTCCTCTAGTAGGCAGACCTCAAATCTCTAGTTCCACAGCCTATGCCTAGAATAGGGAGTGCCCACATTTAATGAAACAGAGATCTTTAATTCAAAACAAACATACTTTGTTGTAAGCTATGCTGAAGCTGCTAATCCACCATTGCTGACTTTTTTTTCTTTGCTAAAGCATGCAAATTTCTATAGAGAATTGAGGCTGCTAGCATGAACTCTGCCTCAATGTCACTAATTATGGCTAACTGAGAACAGTCTTCAGAGAGATTCTCAAGTAAGGCATACACTTTTACCCCTGGGTTCATACGTCTTAACGTTTGTGCCACAGATTGCAGGCCAAACTTTCCAATGCAGCCCAGGCTGCCTGACAGTATGCACAGTGAGCTGCAAATATTCAGAGAGAAATTATGAAGTCCATTTGTCTCAGTGGGCTGTGAATGCAAGTACCAAGCACTGTTGCTTTGAGCTCCACCATAGTTATCTAGACACTGGCAGGCAAAGCCTACCAAAAATAAGTGGTCCAGGCTGTAAATCCACATTTCTAGCATGGAGGTGGAATGTCTGAAGTAGGACTTAATATGTGAAAGAGGCAAGTCCCACTAAGGAGGACATCAAGAACCCAGAAGACATCTTAGTGCTGGCCATGCAAATTGAACTCCATGGACTGAGCTGGAGTCACAGAAAGGTCTCAGCTACATCTGGTCAGGAATTTTCCAGTCTACTTCCTTGAAATTAAAAATGTTTCATAGCAGTTGTTCAGTTTTGAGGAAGTTCTGTTGACAAAGTGTTGCTTAGTTAGGTTTCCTAGTCCATGAAGAAGGCTGATGTAGGATCAAGGAATGATGTAGGAGGAAGCTGTACTTCCAGGATACCTGGTTTCATAGTGTCCCCAGCACAGAAAAGTCTCACTCTGGAATTTCAGACTCACAGCTGCCCTTCAGGGAGCCTGGAAACTTGCAGAGCCAACTTAGGTCAGGGATTTTAGAGCTTCAGGTTCCCAGGCATGCAGAAATTTGGCACAAGTTTATTTTTTAAGGAGGAAAAAAAAAAAAAAAACCCAAACAAACAACATGTAGAATTCATCCCAGGAGAAACATTTCACTTTGGAAAACTTAAATTCCACAACTTATTTTCTCTGGGAAATTCTGAAGTTTTCTACCCCGGTTCCAGGTTTGGCAATGTTGAAGTTTACCATGAATGGAATTTTGACAATGTCTACTTTATCACTCTCCCTCTGAGAGGAACTAAATTCCCAAGACACAGAAGATAATATTGCAATTATCTGCATGACCTTCTGCCACTGATACCTCATGTTGCTGTGTGATGCGTTTGTGTGGAAGGAGAATTATTTTGTTGGCAAACTCTGATTTTCATCTTTCCATCTTTTCCAACCTCCTGCATAGTCTCAGCAAGATAAATTTCACAGAAATCTAAGCCCACACTTCTTTGGAAACTTACTGAAGAGCATGTAAGGAATGAAATCACTGAATCTAAGCAGCTGGTAGGTCTATTCCCTTTCATTTTGCTTTTAGCTGTTGAATTTCTGCAGAGGCGAGTGTCATGTTGCTTTCAACATACACCTCTGATTTCTACTCTATGCTTAAGTGTATTCCCACAGTTGTCAAAGAAAGAAATAAATCTTACCATATATATTAACATATACCTCTCTTTTCTCTAGCTGATTCTTTATTGGTGTAAGGGAATTTGTATAGAGGACATGTATTAGAATTTAAGTTGAGAAGGAAGAGACAGAAAGATTATTAACTTTTTGTTTTCCTTGCCAAATAATTTCTGTGTTCATTTTTACAAAATACTATCATGACTCAGGTTGTATAGCTGTCATTACCCAAGTCAAAACTAAAAATCACTTCACAACAACTTGTCTTTTTATATTTACAGCATGAAAAGAGCCTGAGACGCAACAAGGAAACAAAATAGCCAAAACAAATTTAAACCAGATTAAAGCTGACCAAGCTTGCAGTTGAATGAGTTTTTGAGATGTGGTATTAGTGCTCATATGCAATTTACTTTTCAGAGGCAGGATCTTGTAGGAGGACTGGTTAGCTACTCATCAGGCCACCAAGTATTCTTTAGCTGTATTTTAGAACACAAATTTAGATGATGGGAGGGCTATTTCAAGCAATTCAGTTAAAGCTTGTGTAGACACTGATATGGGCAAATTGTTTCTAGAAAAGCCATTGACCTACTGCATACACTTGAAATTCAGTCACAGCTAGAACAGGGATGTGTTAGGTTTTTTGTTTTGTTTCTTTTTTTTTTTTTAAATTGAGGAAAGAAAAGAGAAGTGAAAGAAAGGAAAAGAGGGAGAAAAGGGGGGAAAAAAATATTAAAAAAGGAAGGAGAAGGAAAGAGAAGGAATGAGAAGAAGGGGAAAAAAGAAAGAAGGAGAAAACAAGGAGAAAAAAAGAAAAAAGGAGAAAAAAGTAAAGAGGGGGGGAAAGAGACGAAGAAAAGAGACAAAGAAAAGAGGTGAAGAAGAAGAAAACCATGTTCCCCAGTTAAACATCAGCAGGTTTGGCACTTCTTGCTTTGTATACTACAGCTTCAGAGAAAAAGGTCTGAAATCTTGCTCTTGTTGCCTTTTACTCAAGAAAGCTGAAAAGATGACAGAAGATGTGGTAGATGACGGATCATGGGCTGTTGCAGGGCCACCGATTCCCATTGCTCATGGGCCAGCTAAAAGCCCGCTCCAGTGTGCTAGGCCGCAGTCAGGAACTGAGCCCTGGGTAGGGGCTATGCCAAAAGCTTATTGCAAAGATGAGTGACACAAAACTCAAAGGCCCAAACTTCAGCTGTGTTATCCTGTGGGTGGTACACTATTGTTTTTGGGGCAGGCTGCTGAATCCAGGCAGGCTGACTGGCCTTACCAGCAGAGGGGAGGATCCAATGATGAAGGCTTCTCAATGTGGCTCTCTTGATCAAGAGCAAAGTGCTGTGAAGAGCCTAGAAAATACTGATGCCGTAGGTAACCACACATATGCTGGTGGTGGGATGAAACTGCCCAGTTGGGCAAAGGCTGGTGGTGGGATGAAACTGCCCAGTTGGGCAAAGGCATTTGGTACAAAGCTGAGAGAGGGCGTGAAGTACCAATCAGGAAAAATCAGTAAGGCTTGTTTAATAAGAGTCATCAAAACAAGAGATCTCTGGTGGGATCATATTCGACAAGGATCCAAGAAGGTCAAAACAAAATTCAGCCATTGCAGAAGAGATTCAGTGTTTAGGTACTTGCTTTAGACGTGGGAAAGCCAAGCTCCAGCCCATGGCTGAATCACATACGTAGATGGTTTCTGGATGTGTCTCCTGCGTCCCCAGCTGACACCTCAGCCAGCAGGCTCCTGCCTTGTTCCAGGAAGGTAAGGTACTTGGAGAGCTTTTCGCTTCATCCCAAGGAGAAGCAGGGGACACTTCTGAAATCTTGCTCTTTTGTCAGTAGAAGTACATGTTTCTTGCCTGGCTCTCGCATGGTGTGAAATGAAGTTGGGCAAGGCCCCTTGCTTGTGCAGAGTCCCACAGAGCAGCTTACCACCACTCTCTCAACAGACAGGAGAGTATGGGCGTCACTCACGTGTTGGAGTGCCAGAGAGCAGGCATGGGAGTAAAGTAGGAGTGAGGCAGAAAACTGTCATGCTGGAGAAATTCTTACTGACTCCTTTGAGCCTGGGAAGTAGCACTGAGTTCAACAGTGCTAGAGCAGAAGGAGAAAAAGCCTCAGTCAGGGAAGGGTAAAGGAAGAAAGAAAGAAACATTTACACCAGTCTTGTTAATCATTGTAAGAGGAGCAATATTTACAAGTCATCAAATTGACTCTTACCAAGTTGTTTCTCCTTCCCTGACTGCTCAAGCATGTACCTTAAAAGTACACATAATTGTAAAGGGTCTTCCATAGTTTTATCAGGTAAGCAAAGTCCTCTTCAGCACAGGATACAAAAAAATACCATCCAACTTGGAAGCTGCACAGAACAAGAAGCTGTAAACACAGCAATGCAGCCTGCAAGCCACTCTCTGACAGTGCATGGTGCCAGAAAGGAGAGTTTGGTGCCTTCATTTTATGGGAACATCGCTCACATAGACCATGCAGTGAAGTGTCACCTCGGGGTGTTACCATTGCTACATCCACTAGGGAAAGGTGACAGTGAACCTGTCAGTTTCTAGGTCCCCAGAGCCTGTGACAGGGCCAGGAATAGAGCTGATTCCTGTCCTCCTCATGCAGAACCATGATACAGCAGAAAGCCTATGCTGTGGTTCTGCAGCAGGGGAATGAGGAAGGACTCATTCCCCTGCCCATACTGTCTTCTGTTTCCTTTAATTTTGAAAGTCAGGAACAAGGCAACGTTTGGCCTCGAGTGTGGGCAGCGGGAGAAAAGCAATAATGACTTCACAAGAAATACCAGGCAAACAACTGAATAACTCCCATTGCCTCACACGCCTGCTGTACGTGAAGATGACTCGCTTTCGGTCAACTGCGTATTGACTGAAACAGTCACATGAGACCAGTCTGACCTAAAAAATATGAAATAAAATGTCACAAGCTTACACAGTTGCAGGACTTGAGTTAACTAGGACAAAAGTGCATGACCCTCCCACATTAAACGCTGAGGGTGGAACAGGAAAGCTGATGCTCTGTCAGAAATAGCACAGATAAACATTTATTTCAAAATAAACAGGTAACTCTGTAGCCTCTGAAGCCAGTATATTGTTTCCCTTCCTGCCAAGGATGATGGAGTAAGAGATTATTCTTAGACTTATAACTGAGAGTAAAAATAATCACAACCCCTCTGCAAATCTAAAAGAAAACTGCGTCTAATATGTGATTTATACAGGTCTTTGCAAAATTCATCAAAACTATTCCAAGAATGCAAACTACTCCATCACAGTTAACATCAGGGAGGGGTGACACCTGTCATATCAGGTGTGATCAATTCTTAAAGTCAATAAGGTGGTTCTGACCCTGCCTTGTGTCTTCTTGCTATCAATGGGAGTTTCACCTGTAACCTGCAGGACTACACTGCAATAGTTCAGTTTATTATTTGTATAGCAAAGGAATAATGTTCCTGTGGGAGACGTGCAGGGCTGGGAGACTGATCTGACACAGGCTTCACCACATCTCCTGTGTAATGCTGGGCAAGTCTCAGAAACACTTCCTGGCTTTACCTGTTGCTCAAGGAGGAGCACTGCAACCAGCAGGTTTTGGGCACAAGGACTAGCCCCTGACCTTAGCCACCTTCCACCTAGAGCAGTTTGTCCTCTGACAGGGAAGTGTCTCTGAATCACTTTGGGGAACTAAGATCCATTAAAAAGTACCTCAGTGAGACTGAGCAAGGCACAGATGGTCTAAGCATAAATTGCCACTTACCTGTTTAACTCAAGAGAAGCAGAACTGCACAAGCAGGAGCACATTGACCAGGAGAAAGGAGGCATCTCAGCACCCCCATTTGCTGTTGGATATGCTACTGCCTCCCCCTCCTATGATGCAGAGGGCTGGACAAGGCACTGCCCTAATAAAGAGACACTATTTAGGTGTCTGATTGCTTCTCTACACATGCCCACACAAATTGCCCACAGGGAAAACTTCTCCATAACCATCTAAGTTAGAGGTTAGCTTTTTGTTAGGCTGGCTCTACATGAGAAAAAGTCTTGTCTCTTTTGGAGATTGCTGGGTAGATTATGTGAGCAAATAGGTTCAAATGAAGGTCAGATTAGCATCTAGACTAAATTAATAAGCCTCTTCAGTGGCCCATTATGAATTCTTATGTTGGGAGGCCACATGAATTTCTACACCTGTGACTGAGTAAGTAACCTCTAAACATCTAAAATTTACTGGGAAAACCACCTATCCTTTGATTTTGTGCTTGCTTTGGGTTTGTTGGGGTTTTTTTTTGTTTTATTTTGTTTCATTTTCAGGCTAAATTCTCTGTACGTCATTCCAGAGAACGTAATTTACAGGCAGTTTTTATCATGTTTACTTTGATCCTAGAGATACCCAGTTGGAAAGAAGTACAAGGAATTTAGGGGACAGAATTACTAGAATTTCTTACACCTGCCAATCTGGCTGCATTGTGAAAACTCCATTAAGCGTATTGGAGAAAACCTTGGGAAAGACGCAAAGAATTTAAGCACTACCTACCTTATTAATCTGTCTAAAAGCATTGCTCCCAACAGGAGGTCAAGTATGATTTTACAGCCAGTGCAGTTACATACTTTCAATTAAATCTCTGTGACTACATAGCATCATAATAATACCTTGTATCTCCAGGGCCTTTAGTCAAAAGGCGTTAATATTTTTATAAGGATTCTTCCAAAGCCTAAGAAGCTGGTCTTCAAGCAGTCCCATGAGATGGGACTAGACTTCAGAATATCTAGTTTGGAGAGCACGAGCAAAGCATTCAATCCTTCTTCCTTCAATTGCAACGTCCAAGAAAAAGCCCTGAAGGAACCTCACTGCAGGAGCTCTTCTCACACAGCTCTGTTCTAGCAGCCTCTCTACAGTCTGGTGCTTTGTGTCCTGGTTTCTCTGTGGGCTGCAGGGAGATTAATCACTGGGAATTTTGCTACATACAAAATGGGTTTAGGCACCAAGTGTCAGGAACAGTGCTATAATATAGGAGAAAAACTACACAAGCAATATGGTCCCTTCTGACATATAGATTACAGCTGTATCACAGCAAGCACGTCCTACAAAACACAGAATACACCAACTGCTTTAATGAGACACATTAAAATTAGTCTTTAAATGCAGCAGGAGATGTGCCCCATAGCTGATTACCACAGACCTTGGCATATTGAACAAGCATTGTGCGAGATACCTCATTTACAGATAATGCAACTAACAGATGAAGGAATTGCTTTGGAGATGACTCAGGCTCCAGCTGTGAGCTGCTGCAACCTCTCCCCCAGGCTTCTGAGGACATGTCCTCACTCAGGTTGGATAACTGGTCTTCTCTGACAAGGGCCACATTTCAGAGCTGGTCTTGATCTCTGCTCTTCTCACAGCATCACCTGCTTTCCTCCACCTCCTTACTTCATCTGAGTATATATTAGGACCACTTATTCAGAGCCCAGAAACAACCAGAGGGAGCACTGAATAGTCTGTGGTCTCAGAGAGACCACAAAATAACTCTGTTGTAAAAGCTGATGCTGCAGCATTACAGTGGTTATACAGCACATCAGCCTGCTGCTTTTCTGCAAGGAGTGATGAGATTACATAGAGATTACAACACAGTACCAATAAAGCAAGTTCTTGCTCTGTGCCTTCACTTTAAACTCTACTTTCTTTCAGCTTGGAGGACTTCTGCCAATTCCCCCCTCCACACCTCAAAGGCAGCAGAAAGCACAACAGATGGGGAGGCATGTATCAGCCTAATGCTATATGCTCAGTCTAACACCAGCCCTTAGTTCAGAAAGCTGGATATCTTCAGGTGTGGCTTTGCCCTGAAATTACCAGATTAGAATTTTGAAAAAAAAAATGGTGCAGTCACATTACTAAACATACTTTTCTGGATTTAACCCTTATTTTCATGTCTCAAACTTCTACCAAACTAAGGCAAATTTGAAGCTTAGTATGTAGCATAGACCATCCATGTCTCAATCTCTCTACACATGCTGTTTTAGTATTTATGAAGGAAGGGTCCAAGACTGCTTCAGTCATGTGATGGTGGCTTTCCTGGGGCCCTAGGTGAGAGCCTGGCAGTCCTGCCACTTGCCCTGCAGGGTCACGATAGTCCACCAACACAGGCTGACAGACCACTTGCACAGCATATCTGGGCTTGACCATGGCTCACCCCTCACCTGGATACTTGGGGAAAGGGGAGTGGCTGCAGCACCAGCCCCTCATGAATGCCACATGTGTTATTTCAACCCACTGACTTCAGTGTCTACAACCCCTTATCTTCAACACCCTCTGAACAAGCAGGATGGCAGCTGTGAGACCAGTTTGTTAAGCACATAGGAATTTCCAGGATTTGCTCTCAAACAGGCCAGGAGGTTTCCTCCAGGAGATTCAGAGATGTGCCATTCTAGTGAGATTGTGCAGAGTTTTCAGTGTTTTGTGCTTCACTGTAAGTGGCATTTAAGGTTGCTAATCCTTTTAAACTCCTGCACTGGTTCTTTTCATTAAGTTACTATACCCAGCAATTACATATGCAGGGCAAAGGAAAGCATAGCTTTTCTCCCTCCTCTGGCTCAAGATCTCAATACCTTGGGAAAACAGAAGCAACCTGCTGTGTTTAGGTTGTCACCTTCTTTTTGTGGACGTTACCATTCAAAAGCAGTTGTATTTACATAAAAAGGCAACTTAAAAGTAGCCAAATGCCCATCCAGACAGTAACTTACACAGCAATTGCAGACACCTAGGTAAGAACAAGAGAAGCAGAGATACTTTCTGTGCATATTCTCTTAAACTCAGTTTGGGCCTTTGGGATTTCCAGAATGCAAAGTAATTACTCTGTATTTGGGTTCCCCCATCATCCTTTCCCTTTACATTTCTCCAAATGTTTTTTTGACTCATGTACTAGAAGCTAAAGGTTTACAAGGTGTGGCAGCACTATGCACTTTACCGAGGCACCATAAGAAGCTAACGCTCCTCTTTCTTCTTCCTTGTCTCCCCAAACATCTTGCTGGTGAAGATTACCTAGGGACTTTTTTGCCAGCCACACTTTCACACCTTTCCAAACACCACTATACTGTGCATTACTACAGGTTTTCTCTGGTTAGAAGGCTGACAAGAGTCCTTGTCATAGGGTATTCACCTAGAACAATTTCAGACATGGGCATAGTTAAAACCTGCAGAGGAGGATGTAGAAGGAGAGAAAGGATGAAAGGAGGGATTTAGCCAGTAGCCTGGAGCTTCATGCATATTTTGAAAGAGCCGTTTTCACTGGAGATAAGAGGATGAACAGGTCAACACCACCATCTTTTGTTTTCATTGTCATGAATTTAGCCTTCTGAGGACACCAGAGCCTTCCTGATATTACCTTTTCCAGAGGATGGCTGCAGGGTGAGTGTGAAGCACTGGATGCAGATGATAGCCTGGGTGCTAGGATCAATGCAGCCACAGACCTTGGCAGTGTGGTCGAAGCATCACCATGGATGGCTCTGCCGCAGCAGTACATAGTATGGATGTACCTCCTGCCCTGCCCAGCCTGCTGTACACTCCTCCCTGTACCAGAGAGGAGTTTTCCATTCCAGTGCATTCCCAAGAGCTGCAGCAACACCACTACCCTCTATTTTGTTTCCTTAAAATGTCTTTCAACTTTCTTAGTCTTATTATCCAGCATCACTCTTACAATCACACCTCTGACATATACTTCAGTGCAAGGTGCTTATCAAACACTAGCAGATTAATTGAGCAAAGATTTTATTCTCCTGTAGCTGCAGTGGAAATGACTTTACCACCTGTAGAGACAGGCTTGCTATTTATGAGTTGCAAGAGCAAGCATGGTTCTCAGAGCTGCTGGCCCTTGCATGAACTGGACTCTGCTTAAGGCCTATTTACTTAGCATTTTTCCCAAACTGGCAGTGAAGAAAACAATAAAAATAAATTAAAAAATAATAATAAAAAGACCACACACAAAAAACAAACAAAAAAAAAAAAACACACAACAGCTATGACAGGCAGGAATCATTCACACTTTATCATATGTGCTGGGCCCAGCTGGCCTTTCTGGTCAAATATCTTATGGGCCAAGTCACCGTGTCAGCATTTTGGTACCCCTAGGCATCTGAGGCTAGGAATGTGTTTCCCTGTCTGAAAGCATGATATTTATCCATGTATGTCTGTAGGAGTTAAGGCCAGATCTGTACTTGCATGGTGAAGGTGCATGCTCTTCCAGCAGTGCAGCCCTAAGGCATGATGTCCACAGAAGAGAGAGGCAAGTCTAATACTTTTATAGAGGCTGGTCAAGTGATTTATGCCAGACCTACCAGTGGAGCATGCAGAGGCCCTGGATTCACTTTCAGCTTCCCTTGAGTTTCTAGACAAAGACCACTCATTCGGATCAAATTTCTTTAACCTTCGGTGAGAAAAGACCCCAGTAAAGACTTGTTTTCCTTTGCCTGTGTGAAATTTCCTCTCTCCAAGTTTTTAAGAGACACTTTGTGCAGCACAAATGGCTGTTATGGTGTTTGAAGGATTTCTTGGCAGACAGCAAGGGGCACCCAAGCCCAGAAGCAACCCATAGCAAAGGAGATGAACAAAACCCACTCAGGATGGTGGAGCAGGGGAACATCTCATTGCAGGGAAAGTATCTTCCATTTACTCTTGATAATGACCCATGGGGGAAGCTATAAAAACCCAAACCAAGTACTGCAGAAGGTAACTCTTCCATAAAATACAGTACCCTTCCCATGGATGGCTACTTGAACACATTTTTCTCATCTTAGCTTGAATACAACTTTAAAATGATCTAGAAGGGGTAATTTAGAAGAGGTAGAGAGAACAAAGGACACAGAAGGAGGTACAGAAGGAAGTAATATTGGATTGGAAGAGCCAGCTTGCTGAAAGAAGCAGCTAAGAATAATCCTATGGTTCTTGTATCCCATTTCCACATGTGCTAATAAGAAAGGAAGGCACATTCAAGTGTGAAGCTGCTACTATGACTTTAACTCCTTCAGCCTGAGTCAACACCAAAACCCAATAAAGAAAGCATACTAGTGATGTGTCCAGTTGCCTGAGTTCACCAGGACACAGGAAAAAAAAAAGGCACCCAACTGCAGCATGTTATTGCTTTGCCTGCCACATATTACTAATTATTCTCTCAGATGAGTCAATGAGCATCAAGTACCAGATGAGCCCTACTGAATCAGCTGCCCTAGGATGACATGCACTTCTTCCCCTCACCCTGTAACCTCCCAACCTTTCTGCTGCTGCAGGGAGGCCTGAGCACTGGAGACTAATCAACACATTTGAAGATTATCAACTTACTTAAGTATTTCAACTCTAACTGTTGGGAAGTTTCAGAATGGAGCTAGCCCAATCATTCCCTTCCTTCACTTCATTGCAAGCCTGAAAAACAGAGCAGGGCCACCATTTACTTGCCCTACTTGAGATCATCACCTCCACCCTACCCACCACCCACACAAACACTCTTCCTCAGGAAGCAATTACATTGCCATTCACTTTAACAAAAGTTATTCATCTTCTGAATTGGCTTTCAACAAGGCCAACGTCAGACAGGCACATTCATTACAGGCTCACCCATGAATACCAACCCCTCCCTCTTACAGAGGACTTAACCCACATTAAAGCCCAGTCTTTTAGAAGTTGTTTGCAGCATTCCTTCCACAAGAGTTCCCCAAACAATGTGCTCATAGTACAACTCACATTGATCAAACAGGCTAGCTGCTGAGCAAACTCTTCATTCTTCTAGCATCACACACAATCTCTCTCTCTTGAGATGTAAAAGAGCTTCCTTTAAGGTATGAAGCCTAAATAAACTCAGCTGCAGGTTATTAGCCACATGATAGAAAGTGCTGCCTGAGTGAGGGTTGGGCTGGGCCAAGAAATGAAGCAACCAAAAAGCTGGTATGGCTTAGGGTATGGCCAAGATGCCTCAAATCCTATGTCCCAATAGGAAAATGAAAGACCTTGGTGCTTCATGACTTAGAATTTCCATTTTCACATACTGAAGATTTTTTTTTTACCTCATATTTGTTGGAAACAAGGCTTAGACTGTGCCTTTTGTGTGTATGTGTGTGTGTCCCTACAGCCTTTAGAACTCACTGGCCTGTTTCAACCACATTTTTCAGATTAAAAGACAAGGTTTTCACAGGTTTTACATAACTGACTTCTGAGAAAAAGACAAGAGTCTTGAGTCAAAGCTGCAGCTTGAGCTCACTCTCTATTAGCTATCAGTGACTACACTTCAGTAAGGGTCCTTACAAGTGCTGAAAAATTTCTTTCAGATGTTATGGAAACGTGGCTGTTCAGTGGTTTACGTGTTAACTACCCAAGGGTATCACCAGCCTTGAGCTTCACATCTGTAAGAGATCAGTCCTTCCTCATTCTGGTGCTCAAAAAATTCTTTTTTGAGTTCTTCCAGACCTTGACTCCTGTTCTATTCCCTAGCTCTGTAGATTTGGCTCTTCCAGTCCTTCTCACTGACATCTTTGCAAGCTCCTTTCTTCCCCATTCCAGTGCCCTTTGTTTTGTGAACTTTATGATAACTAGGTGCCTGAATCTGAATGTGACATGGAAATAATAGACTGACTGTTGAATAATGCATCTCTCTAGCCCTTACCTTCCCTCCCTTGGCAGGGCAAGGTTGTCACATTTGTTTTCACCTCTCCGTTCAGCCAGCTGAAGAAAACTGCTGGCACCTATGCCTTCTACAGACTCTTGGAGAGTGCAGAATTGCAAATTCATGCTCCTTGTGCCTGCATCATCATTACTAATTGGTAACTTTACATCTTTACACTTCTGTGGGCAACAGAAACACTCCATCTTTCTTTTTCCTTCTGCGTAACACCAGTAAGCAGAGAAATGGTAATTTAATTTTTGCCCTGATTTTCAAGCAAAAGAGTGTGAATGGATTAATCCAAAGAAGACGAATATGTTTTGCACATCAGCAGAATGAATGAGAGAAAGTGCCTCAGGCACCTTATCAGAGATATGTGAAGGCAAACTTTGCTGTCAAGGCTCCAAACTCCGAAGACTTTTGTAAGTCCTTAGCTCTTGCAGAGACACAGTTCCTACTCAGGACACTGGGAATTTCTACTTGAATACAGATTGAATGAAACAAATAAGACTCAGATCCAGCCCCAGGAGATCCAAACCCTTATTTTAGAATTAAACCTGCTCTAATACATGCAATCAAAGACGCACGTTTCTCTTTTGGCCACTTTCCCCTATATTTTTCCTTTTCTATAAATAGAGGTCCTATGGAATGAGATGAATAGCGACCTCCTCTTCACCCAGGGACAGGGATAGTCCAAAGGGTTGCCCTACAAGTTTTTCCAATCTCCACCCTGCCAGGATAATGCACTGCCCACTGTGGAGCCACCTCTGGGCTAAAAGAGCCGTGCAGCCCCCATGCTGATTTGGGAGTTTGGTCTTTCTGCTGTGGCTGCCAAAAGTGACATGAGTTAGTGCTAGGTTTGCTTTCTATTAACAGCTGTGCTGAGATCATGGGGTTTCTTAAGCTCTCAGTGTCCGAGTGAAAACTTTCAGTCAGCAGTGCTGTTTTCTGATGGAATCACACTGTTGACCTGGAGGTGAAAGATGATTTCATCTGTGTTTCCACTAAAACAACTTCATGGCTCAGAGTTCATGCTCTCCATAAGTCCTGTGAGTGCAGCCTTAGAAATGAGTGTGAATGTGTGTGGTTGCATCTATATGCAACAGTATTCCTTTGAGTATCTGTGCTTGAATGCAAAGATCTGAACCACGCAGAGGGAGTGATTTAGGCTTTTGTAATTATGGCACAGCTTGGGTTTATTAAGGCCACTGAAGCTCATTAATAAGCTTTGAAGTATACTTAAAATGTATAGGAGTAGAGTTTAGATGAGGCAGAGTCAATTTCAAATTAATACCTGGAATCCATTAAAAGAGCAATAATAGAAACACTGGAGACCCATAAAATCTGTTAAGTTACCCCACGTTGTGGTGGAAAGTGAAGAAGCTGTAAGAGTGCACATGACAGTCATGCAAAGAGCTCTTACTGAACCTCTCTGCCCACTAAACACAGGTCTGGGCTAGCTCCATTAAGGGGCTGAACTGAACTCAGAGCCCAGCTGGGAAGGGAAGATCTGAAGGGAACAAGTAGCAAGTCTATCTAGTAGGTCCACAAATGAGAATAGAGATGGTATTTTTTGCTAAAATTATCTAAAAGATCCTGACAGTCATTTTTTTCAATACATTTCAGCAAACTTCATAAGTACTCCACGCTAGTCAGACAGTCTCCGATGCCACTTTCTTGCTCCAGGCTTCTCAACACTAACATTGGAAATGGGCCCAAGTCCAGGTTCAGATGTAGACGCAGTTTGCAGGTTAGCTTTAACCTAAATCTACAAATGTATGCTCCTAAATATATTAATCCATGTCAGTCATGTGCCTTTGAAGCAAATCTCCTGATCATGGCCACTGCCTGCTCTTTGCTTTACATTGCAGAGAGGTCTCAGTGCACATGAGACCTCTGTCAGATGAAAGTAAACAATAAGATGCACTGCCACTGCCAATGTCTACAGGCCCCTGCCTGTAAAGGCATCAGGATGTCTAATGTGATCACTGTATGCCCAGTGTCACTGGTTTAGGCCAGCAGATCCACTCACTGCCCTGCACTACTATCTAACAGAGGCACAACAGATGCCCTAGTGTTGGAACAGCTGAAAAGACACTAAGTACAAAGCATGTTCTATGGGCTTCACCTTCCTTCTTAAAATATGCATGTTCATATTGGAAGAAAAGGAAAGAAGCGTCACTGTCGTGACTAGAGACCTCAGCCATTGCCCAGTGTAATCTTGGTTCACACCATAAAGACAAATCTTAGAAATGCAATTTTCGTGCATTGGTAAAACAGAGAGAGAGAGCAGGATGACCATTAATGTCTCTTCCAACCCAAAACATTCTATGATTCTACGTCAGCACAAATGCCTTCTGCTGCGTTTCCTGGGCTTATTACCATGTGTTTGTGTGAAAAATGTAAGTCTGGAAGGAGCAAAGTACTGGGTGCCATAGCTGCAAGTACGGTGATAAAGCTGTTGGCTTGGGCATCGCAGGAGGCCCTTGGGAGCCCAAGGGACCCTAGATGTAAGCACCTGCCTACCAGAGCAAGGCACCTTCAGGAACGTCCCCCCAGGCAGTCAGCCAGCAGTCTGCAAGGCCTATTCTTGAAGAGGCAGCTGACAGTGAGGCACGGCTGCTTGACAATGTTTTCTCAGAGCACAGAGCACAGCCAGTACCTCTGAGCTAGTCCATAAAATGATGTTGCTGCCAGGAGTCCAGCTCTGACTTCTCTCCTACCAGCGGTTTCAACTCTAGCAAGGAAATATTTTCTGTTGCTGCGTAGAAACATGATTTAATCTTAACTGTTGCAATAGGGTGTAGTGTATTAAATACACGAGGCAGATTAAGTCTGTTAAGATACTTGTTTTCTCAGGATAATTAAAGATGGCTTTAGAAGTTTTATGTAAACTGTGGATCAGCAGAACTGGAATAAATATATAGACAATATTTTCCCACCTTAGCTTTTGTTATGATATAGGAGATATGGTGACCAAAAACACACTGGAGGTGAGAAGACTAAGAAGCAAGCCCTGAGTTTTCTGTGGGCAGTGTTTAGCAAGATTGCCTTATCACAAATGTCTACGAGCTGAATTTGACCGATTACCTTTATAACTGTAGAGTCTTTGAAATTAAAAGGAGCAGAACTTTGAGAGAGAGTAAAATAATTTTGCATTAGTGATGAGATAAGAATAAAGATTATAGGGAGGGCTCTGGTTCACACTAGGGTTGTAAGCATTGTTGTCCATCCATCCCAAAAATTACACCTCCAGATGCCCTGAGATGTCCCCTGAAACTTAGCCTCTGAGTTTTGTCCAGTAGTGTTTCTTTCCTAATAGGCTGCCCACCTACGCATATCCCTTATCATAAATCTTCAATTTTGAAAACTAATGTTTTGTCTCACTTGCTCATTATCCGTGTAATCACACAATGTTTACCCATATAAGCAAAATTATTCTCTTCACTGCAAGTTCCCAGTTTCTTTGCAGCAGGTTTCTCCAAGTGTCATGGCTGTCAGCCCACGGCTAGGGGTCAAGAGGCATCAGAGCATTTTCATCATATGATAATAAAAGTGCCTTCTTTGGTCGAGTGCCTACCTGCTGCAGCTGGGCCTTTGCTGAAACGGATGCGGTGCATTCCTGATTTAAATAAAGCTCTGGGCTCCTGCAGTGCACACCAATAAGCTTCTGCTTGTGGCCAGGAAGGCAAGGCAGCCCTACCATCTCCTTTGAGCCCTTTACACTCTGGTGATCAGTGTAATGAGCAAGCTGACTCTCTTCACTTGCTGTGTGCTACAGAGCAGATGACAAAGTGGGGGTCATTAGTTCTTTCATATTAAAAATGTCGACAAATGTTTGACATGAACTCTCCTTTCTTGTAATGTATGTGAACTTGCAGGGAAAATAAACCAAAATACAACACAGGATCTTTCTCTCTCTAGAGGATACAAATTAGGCCTGTCTATCTCACTTACCCATCCTAATATAGATGTACTGCCTTATGCCCTACTCTGCTCCAGTGTAGATGCCACGCATGCCAAGCAAAGGATTTTTCTTGGGCAAAATTGTGGTACCCTCCCAGGCAGTGGAAATGAGGATAACAACAACTCTTTTTCAACTAAGAGGTGGAAAACAAGAGACACAACAGTGACAGCAGTAACAGTCCTTTGTCATAAGAGCCTGAAAATTGCTGCAAACAAGACTGCAACAGGAAAAAAAAAAAGCTCAAGGATGGTTTGCCATTTAACATGGGGGACTTAATGCTGAAGGAAAGGCATTTTCAGTCTTACACTTGGCCAACACACTACAATGAGTCCCAGGGGCACAGTGAGTTTGGCAGATCACTTGTATGGCATTGCAGTCCCTGAAACTCCTCTGCCTAAGTGTTTGGGAATCCCACTGGCAGCAGACAGCATTTGGTGCATGCTGGGGTGACAGGCAAAGTGTATCATAAGGGAAGCAAAGTTTGTCTCCTACTTTGAGGGATGCCACTTTGAGGGATGCAGGCTGCCCCTTGCACTGGGCGTGCAGTTACACTGGTTCAGGCTCTGCAGGGCAGATGAGGCTCTGCACAGACCACATCACCTTGGCTTAGCTGGGGCTAGTCCTGTACCATTCTGCACAGCTGACTTTCCCTGAGATTATATGTCCATACAAACACCTCATGAAAACCGATATCATTTGAATGCCGACCTGCCCCCAAAGGTATTTATGAGCCTTGTGTAATGAAACATTGATAACTTCAGCTGAAATATGGAGACGAAAGATGCAAGATGTAATTATGAAGCATTATGATGGTGATTGTGTGGCTAAAATGGAAACTATTCAAGAGGGACAGCTCTCTAGCCTCACACCTTTCTGTCAAGGTCTTTCCCTCCTCAGGGGATATGAGCAGGGAGGTATGGGAGCTGTATGCTGCCATATTTCACATGTGGCCAGCAGCACCACTGTACACAGCGGGCAGGATACTCTCTCTCTGTGTGCCAGGACATGGGAGCTTTCAGTGGCAAGCAAGGCATTTACTCACCAAGAACCCTTAAGAAGGCAGGAAGTCTATGGAGAACCTACCCATTGACTACATCAGTTCTCAGGAACTTCATAAATAACAGCTGAAATACAAGATGAAGACCAGAGTGGAGAGCCTGAGCAGTTAAAATGTCAGGAGACATGGACTGTTCTCTTTTGGGCTTCTCTCTTCCCTCTGTTATCCCAAACTGTTGGGGGGGAAAAAAAAAAAGCAGCCTTGAGAGGAAGAGCAGGACTATCTCAAAGGACCGTTAGCAGCATGTGTAGGAGTAGGTGGATTAGAAGCATTTTTTTCCTTGTCTGCAGGTAGGACTGCAGCTCAGAGCAGTGTGCCCAAGGCATCTCTTGAATTTGGGCGTGGAGCTGAGGAGAGCCATATCTATATCTCTCCATAGCTTTACCCTAGTGAGATTTTTGGTTACAGTTACAAAAGCAAAATGAAGTGAAGCTGAGTACCAGAGCCTCATCCCACACTACGGGAGGGGATGTTGCCTTTGCCCCCACCTCCTTTGCATACCCATACCTGAGGAAACATCACCACGCCTGTGTGAGTACTGAGGCTGGTGAAGAACCCAGCCACATCTGACACCACTGGCTGCATCTGCATCAGGAAACAAAGCAAGGTCAGGGCATGAGCACAGGCTCTTGCCTCTAACTGTCCATACTGACACATTTAGAACATGCTGACTGGCATGATTTTGGCCCATCACAGCTAGTACCCTGCCAGGCAACAGCTGGAGACAGCGTAT
This sequence comes from Merops nubicus, assembly GCF_000691845.1. Taxonomy (NCBI): domain Eukaryota; kingdom Metazoa; phylum Chordata; class Aves; order Coraciiformes; family Meropidae; genus Merops; species Merops nubicus. The sequence continues at coordinate 44,983 of NW_008589118.1, forward strand.
ACCAGAAATTATCCACCTTGCTTTGACGACTGAGAAAATTTAGCAGTGCAAGCAGAAAACTGTGACACCTCATTTGGCCTCAGAGTCCAAAAATTATCTCTGTGGGGTGCTGCTTTTTTGTATAGAGAGGTGCTGAGGGGCCAAGCACAGAGACTGTGGCCAGGGCAGGCCTGGAGCACACACTGGTCTCTTATCTATACAAAATGTCCTGCTAGAGCTGGCAAGAGGCTTTTTCCTCATTTTGCTTTTGCTTCTATGGGTAAACCCAAGATATGGTGCTTGAGGGCTCTCACTGCAGCAACGGGCACCAGGCATGCATCAGACCAGTTGCACTGCTCCTATCAGGTCTGTGTGAAACACTGGGCTCCCCCAGGTGACTGAGCCTCATTTTTCCACCATAACTAATGGGTGTTAAAGCAGAGATGCACCGCTGAAAGGGCAGTAGCCATGAGGTAGGTGGCAGGGCCAGCTCAGCCCATCCCCTCCCAGTGCCCTGCCGGGGAGCTCTGCTTTCCTGCTGTATGGCTTTGCTGCCGAGACAAGCTGAAGAGTTAATCTGGCAGGTAGCCCCAGCCCAAGTTGCACGATACCACTGAGTTCAGATTGAGTAAGTGTAATTATATGATGAGAACCTCCTGGCAGGGCGTGCCCTAGTTTCAGTCAAAGGTGGAACATTTTTAAGTACCATTTACATCCAGAGAAACACCCACTTTTGAAATTGCTGATGCCAGTAACACATGCTTTGTGTTTAACTTGCTCAGTGAAATGGGAAGTCAGCAGCAGAACACTGAGTTTCTAATTTGCTCACTGCCAGCACGGTGATTAATGGAGTTTCAAAACACCCCATCAGCCAATTATGATGGATACTAACCCTTTAATAGGAATCTCTGGTTGGATCCTTGTTGCTTGGATTTAGTGCTCAGACCAGTTAGACCATAAATTATTTTCTCTCTGGAAAAAAGAGCAAACTTCTTTGAGATAAGCAGCTTGACCTTTTTTTCCCACAGAGATCGGCTGCTGGAACAGGGACGTGGCACATTTTGTGCTCCTTGCCTATCAACATGCAATTAGGAATGATCACTCTGCACCGTAGGCCACTGTTTCTTGGGAGCATGGTCCCTTTGGGTGAGTGGAGGAAAGGCTGGGGGCAAAAACCTAAACCTTAATATAAGAAGCATTCTATTGCAGCAATCCCAAACTCTACACCTTCACAAAATGGATGTGTTCTAGTGTTTTGTTTTTTTTTTTTTTTTAAATTAGGCTCATCTGCAACATGACAAGTGTTTATGGTGAGTTTAAGTGAGGTCTAGTTGTGTCTTCTCCTCATGAAACCATTGGGGAAGAGAAGGGTGAGGTAACTGCATCTCACTTGTAGTTTGCTTGTGTTTAATTTATCCCAGAGTTTAAATATAAAATAAGCAGAGGAAATTCTGTACCCCAGAGTGAACTAAAACTGGTGGAAACATTTTCAGGTTTCTTCTGTTTATATATGTTAAGTTTTGGACATAAATTAACTCATGTGCACCTTGAAAAAGAAGAGACTATTTCTCTCCTTTATTACCTCTTTCATAAACACAGCATTTTCTGGAGCAGGAGCTTCTCCAGTATCCAGAAGAAGAGTGTGAGATGCCAGTCCCAGGCACCACAGAGGGAGAGGTGCAAGGAATGCTGCAGCTGGCATACACCAAATAATTATTCAAACAGAAGAATAATGTGCAAAAATATTTGATCACGTTACTTTTTATTACAGTGAAGCAGAGCACTGTGGCTGGGGCACAATGAGATTTCCACACAAGATCAGATCACCTGTCTACCAATCCCAGATGCCTCTGTCTGGCTGTAATGGGGATAGTTTTAAGCCAAGTATGCTGCTGCTCACTTAGGGCCCTCTATTGAATTATACTCATCTATAGCTCCCCAGAGGACCTTGGTGTCTGCCTTTGGCAACAAGAGAGGAAGGAAAGAATGAACTGCTGCTGAATTTCCACCACTAGGCAGGAGCAAAGCAAAGCCCCATTCTCTGTCACTGTGAACAGTTCCAGCTCCAGGTCTTGCTGGCCAGCCCTCTGCTCCTAAACAGCACTGCCATAGAAGCAACAGGACTATCCCTGAAACGTTTGAACAAAGTGCTCCTGCCACAGTTTCAGGTGACTCTTTGTGTCAGGGACTGTCTTCATTCTGGCTCTGTACCACAAATAGCATGATGCAAGGCTAGGCCGTGATCAGGGCTTCTAATCCCTATGGTAATAAAAAGAACATCAACAACCATAATAATCTGCATTGAAAAGAGCATGTGAGCGTGGATCACTTCCATCACCTGCAACAACACATCTAATTTATTTAATATAGAATCAGTAGCTGCAGCATCATCCTTTGTGACTGTCTGCTCCCCTATCATCTCAGAGCATCCTGAAAGTCTGCTCTTGCCCTTGGGTAGGGAGTACAGAAGTGAGGAGGATCCCTGCTGGATGTGTTTGGGGAAACCACTCACCGCAGGCACCTCACTTGTACTGAGGGGAGAGGCACAGTAAATGGGATTCTTCCCTGTTTGTCACAATTTCCTACTCCTCAAACCTGAGTTCAGAGCATTGCCAGTCATTACAGAAGAAGCGCTGAGAGGCACAAACAATTCTGTGGGGTGTGGGGATTAGAGTAAGGGCGCAAAGCATGCAGTATCACCGTGGAGATGATGCTCCACCTCCTGTCTCTACCTCACTGTGATGCAGGTCTTTGAGGGATGGAGGTAACAAAAAGGTGACAGTAGAATTGCTGAGGCCTGCCTAAACTAAGGGCTGGGAAATTTCTGTATTAGAAAATCACTTTGGTCTCTGTTCTAGATCTTCTAATAAATGCCACCCATCTCCGTACTGATGGAATTACTCCATCAGCAATTCATACTGACTTAATCCACCACAGGGCTATTTCACAAATCTGTGCTTTCATATGGTGGTTGGCACCTGGGATTGATGCTGCATATGGGTCAGCAGCAGCACACAGGAGCAGGATCTCTGTCAGGGTTTCTTCAGAGCTGTTGAAATGTGAAGTATCATTGTGGCAGCTAACACAGACCTGCATGGCCTGCAATAAGCCCACCTGCAAGCACAGAAGATGGAGCCTTTCCCCTCCCAGCCCATCGGTAAAACTGTGCTGCAGTGATTGACAGTGACAAAATGCTCTGATGTTCCAATGAACATTTTGTCTCTGAATAAAAAAATGATATGTTTGTGGTGGAAGAACACATGCATAGGTCTTGCTTCTGCAGCCGTGTCCTGCTGCAGAGACAGCTTGAGGCAGGGACAACAACTGGTAGTAGGGCTTGACTAATGCCTCCCATTTCAGGTATGAGTCCTTCTGGCCATCTGCACGATTCATCCCAAAAGTATTCTTGCAACTTCTCAAGTATTGGTGAGCATTCACAAAAATTTAAAGGTGGAAGCTTTCTAGACAGGAGACCAAACTGCTGCTTATAGAAAGGGTGCAAGTAGGTACCAAAAAAGACTCTCCCTCAGTCATGAAGTTGCCCAAGCCACTGTACCTGTCTACAGTATACATACCAATAGGAAATGTAGTGTGCTCTCCCCAGGGGCTGTTCAGCTTTGCTCAGCCCTGGGCCAGCCTGGGTGCTGAGGAAGGAGTACAGAGGCGTCACATTCTCATATTCTGTGCAGCTGTGAGGATCCAGGCATGAGAGTGACACGGAGTTGTTTGGTATGATTTTGATTTGTCCAGTACCAGCTCAGCAGCTCTGCTGTCCTGGGCTACCCATATAAAAAAGCACTCTTTGGAGACAAGGGCAGTCTGCGGGCATCTCTCTGCAACACAGTGACTGGTCTTCCTCTCTCCAAACTCTGTCCCAGCCCATCATGGTTCCAGCACTGGCCATTGTTAATTTTCCTTTTGTAAGTGGGGGGACACCCCTAATGGCACCTCGATGTTCTTCTCCTTAGCAGGGCAGCCAATGCTAACTCCTTTTTTTCTCATAGCTCTTCACAGGACTTCTGCTGTCTCCCAGGTGAAATTGGATGTCAAAGCCACACAGGTTTGGGCCTGTGCAGTGAATTTGTGTCATACCAAACAAGAACAGGCCTTGTCGTGCCTGGCCTCACCCTGCAGCTTTCCTCCAGTGCTCTAGTGAGCTGAGCCACCAGGGCAGCTCAATCGAAGCCCAGCACCTGCAGAGTCTTTAGACATATGCTGGTTTAGGTGTGGAAAAAGCAACCTATATACTCCAAGCTCAGAATCAACTTTGCTATCACAGAACACAGACAAAAAGCTGGGCATTTCTTCCTTGCAAGGGTCTTCTGCCCATCACCTGTTCACAACTAGGCTGCTCTTCATCCCTCTCTTCTCAAAACTGTAGCACCATGACATGACTCAACGATGAATGGGCTGCATGCATTCTGTTAAAAGAAATGGAAATGAAATGCAGAGCTGATTTTTCCTGGCACTATTCAATTCTCAGCTCCAGCAGAGAGCAAGGACCAGTGATCATTTCAGCAACTGAAATTTAAGCAGAGAGTACAGAGCCTCAAGAGAATGAATGATACAGCAGGAATCCAGCAACATCTACTATAATAGGTGAACGGGAAGAGAATGCACTGGGTGCTACCTGCATAAAAAGTTATCAAGCAAAGATTACAAAGTACACCTTTTCTCAGGATCTGCTGGAAAGGATGTCATTGTTGGTGTAATCACCAGGATACCTTTTAGTCTCTTGGTCATTTAATCAGCGCTTTTCCCTGGGTCACTAATGGATCAATCAGTTCAGCTTGTTCATATGCCATGTCAGCTTGTTTAGGACCATTGTCAGAAGTCATAAATCACGGCCCAAATTTAGTTAATTCTCCCAGTGAACAGCATTTTTCTGTCTTCCAATGGACACAGTAACATATGAGCCACCTGTTAATAAGCCCAAACAGTTTTTATCCTCTGTACAAAAAGATCAGTATTCTCTTTTTAACAAAGATCCTTGAAGATTAAATATTCAAATAATTTGCTAGTCAAAGTGAACTTAAAGACTGTATCTAAGTATTCCCAGACCAATTACAAATATTCTTCTTCCCAATACAACCCTTTACACCCAGAAACCTTGTAAAAAAAAGAATTTTTTTGATTCCTATCCAAGGGCAATAAGGCACATTTCCCTTCCAACACAGGCAGTAGGGATTTGGTTCAGTTATTTCATCTGATCTGTCATTTTACACTTCTGCTTATCAGTCTGTATAGGTTTCTCTATTTGTTACATTTGAAATAAATTATATTATTAGGTAATCACAATAATGGACTTGAAAATTTGCTGTTTGTGACTACAATTGCTTTCTTGATGGCTATTTTTAAAGTAGCCCACCTTTAAAGCCTAGCTTGGTTATGCACATTCAGCTGAAAACTGTACTTCCCTTCTCACTCCCATTTGTTCTGTTTGTCCTATTAGGGGTATATACTCCCCGATATAGTTACATCTAAACCCTTGCTAAAGACAAAATTGCTGCAGGATACTTTGAAAGTAACGAGGCTGTCAACCAGAGTCTGGATGTTCCTGATACATGGAAACCTAATAGGGCAGGATATGTTTCAACAAAAATAGTAACTTTAGCAAGATAGTATTTTCCCCAAAGTTTCACCTGCTGTGTCAGGGAGCTGAAGCATTCATCTCTCTGTAGACTACAGGCACTCGCTGGTTTTGCACCACTTTTTAGCACAGTCCTCAAAGTCCTGGCCCACAACTGTGTTATCAAAAAAACGAGGACAGATCTAACATGGAAAAAAACAAGTATATGGTGCAGTGGTGCCCAGTAGGCTGGGGCTAGATTATAATTGCTGGTGACAGACTGAGAAGGGACAGGCTGCAAGAAAGAGCTGCAATCCCTCACCACCAGAAAGCAGACTGAAAGAGAAACCTTAACCTAATTATTTCCTCATGGAATATTCTTCAAGAAACATTCCCAATATGACTTTGCCTTAGAGCTTCTCTTACATGTGTTAGAACTCAGGTTTATCTTTAATGTTGCAACAGTATAACATTTTGATTGGTCTTTTCTGTCCCTTGCTCAGGTAACCCCACACACCTTTTTTTCTGTCAAAAGGCTTAATCTGCCTGTAAGTTAGATTCTAGTACAGTCACTGTTCCTAAGCACTCCTTTTAAGCTTGAGGTAATAAGTAATATCACTAATGGGAAAAAATATCTTACTTATAAAAGCATAATGCATCTTTAGTATGCCCACTAAAATGCAATAAAGAGGCTTTTCCTAAGACAGAAGAGTGGTAGCTCAATGCCACTGCTGTGTTTAGGGTGCAATAACACTGAGATAGGTATATTCCTAAACATGGTGCTTGCCATTTGCCTTAAACCCCATTGATTACTGCCTTAAGTCATACTGTTGTTTTGTATCTGGCATACATCAAAGCAAGTGACACCCGCATGAACTCAAAAAGCCATTAAAATCCCATATAAATTCCCTTCAAAGAGCATTTATGGAAATAGCAAGATCTATAAGCCATTAGAGAAAGACAAGAATAGATTCTGATAGAATTGGTTTTCAGCCCTTTCTCTTGCCAACCTCAGAGACTTCCGGGATGCTTAAAAAGCTACAGAAACAGTGTTTAATGAATCATTTGGAAAACAAGGTAGAAATGTTGTTTACTGTGAACTTTTGAGAGTTTTATCTGATTCCTCTGAGCATCAGTATTATTTTCATATGTCAAAAAAAATCTGTTAAGATGCAGGTTGGCAGAATCAGAAAATAAAGCTGAACATGTGTTGCCTTGCACCAGCTGCTTAGCTTAGCTCACCTCAGTGCAATGGGGGGAAACTGAAGAGCCTCAGTGATCTGTCTGAGAATGGGGACTTTTTTTACATTGTATGGCTTCGGTGGGAACTTCTTCACCAGCCACGAGCTGACTCCTGGTCAGCTGCCTCCAGCCATCTTGCCCAAAGGAGAGGTGTGGTCCACAACACCCCGTCCTCTTTCCCCACCAAAGTACAGCTGCTTGAGCTTAATTTGGTTGAAAAGCCCCTTCTACTTGAAAGGAGGGCAGATTTGTATTTTCTTTCACAGTTCTGCCATGTGGGAGGTGCCTTGCTAAATTAATCTGCTAGGAAGGTAGCTAGCTGTTTAAGTAACATCCACAAAATGCTACTGATGATAAACTTGACAGGGAAATCTTATGTAGTTGTTTACTTCTGACCTTGACACAGTGAGCTCATCATGGCCAGATTTTTAGCCTGAAATAAGGTCTAGTCTGTTGTAAGGAAAAGAAAAATAGCAAAGCTTGGAGTTGTTCTTCATTCCTTAGATGCTCATTGTCCTATCAGCATCTGTAGGAATGAGTCTATGAGACTGGTATGAGGAAGCCCTAAGAGAACTTGCTTTGCTTTACTTACACCACAAGCCTTTCAGACCTGCTCATTCACTTTAAAACAGACCTCAGGAAAACAGCTTTAGTCAAGCAATTAGCAGTCCTTCAACACATCTTCCACATACACATCATTGGTAGCCCAGGTTAACCCCAGAGGCCTGTCAGTCATGGGGCTTCATTGCAATTGTCAGAATGATGAATGCTTACACCTCATATTGACTCCAAATAAAGCTGACTGAAACAGTTTGGTAGAAACGTTTATTCATCTGAAAATTAAACAGTTTCAGATGAAAGGAAACTGTTTACAAATGAAGTCAGTTTTGTTGAAGTTTCACAAACACTTTCCACCTTCTCCTCCTATGATAAGGTTTGGGAAAGTAAAGGAAGTTTTTCTGTCACCTTTTGAAATAAGATTTGCTAAGTAGGACTGACCCACATTTGTTTTGCAAGAATAAAAACTCCCCCGCATGAAACAAAACATTTTGTTTTGGACTGAACAAGTATTTCATTGAGTCTTAAACATATTTTACACAAGGCTCCTTTCTGTGAGAAATACAAAGCATTTTCTTGCTGACTTGACACAAAATTACTAATCTTTTGCACAGTTCCAAGGGTCTGGGTTCTATCTAGCAACGAGGAAACATTGAAATAATTACTAGTATTGAGATGGCTTGGAGCTACTTCTCATACTTTAAGAAATCCCCTTGTAATAAAATCTGCTGCCAGCAAAATTCATCAGGCAACATTAGGAGAACTTGGGATGAATTTTGAGTGTGCTTGGGTCAGATTTCAAGTTCAATCTGACAAGCCTGTGGCTGTAAATGAGCAGGAATTGTCAGCTTTGAATATATTTCCATTTGGGTTGCGCAGTGTGTTGGAACCTGTTATTCAGACATAGATCTGCAGAGCTAAAGTCACAAGGACTGAAACTTGATTTAGAAACCAAAACTGGTTGGCACATTTCCACGGACTGATCTCCCTATCATAAAATCTTAAAGCAGATACCTTAAATGTTTCTCCCCAGAGAAAGAAAACTCCATTGGGACAAGAGCTCTCAGCATGTCACTTCTATAATTTAGTTTCTCTTTTATGTGTGGGTCCTGTTAAAATACACTTCTACATCATTTAAAAAACATCTCTACTTCTCCCTGGGTAGCATCACAGATTTGAGTGGCACCTCTAGGTATAAACCACAAAAACCTCTTTGTGAGATGATGGCTCCACAGACACATTGTGAAAGAAGGTCTGATAGTGGTCCAGAACACTGTCAGCATTTTCAGTTTCAAAAGCTTCCTTCAACCAATGGTGCTGCTGTGCATACTCCTACTTTCCTAATCCAGACATTCTAAAGAAAGGATGGAGATTGTGCATGAGTGTGGATTACATAAAGTTAGAGAAAGTGACTTTGTTTAATCCACGCTTTTCTATGGAAAAAAAAAAGACAACATAGGTATTGCCCTGTTCAGCACAGCTCAGCAAATAGCTGATTTTTCAGTTTCATCATTGAAAAAGCAAAAAGGAAGAGAGGAAAATTAATTCAGCTGATAGCATATGGAAAATGTCCAGGGATAGGGATTTTTTCTAAGTGAAAATTTTAAAATTTACTTTATACTGGAAATTTGTTTACTTCTTTTTGTGGGGCAAAAACTTCATCTCGGTCTATTTAATCCTTGTTTGACTTAATCCTTTAAAATTTGGGCCAGTTTTTAAAATAAAACTATATTTGTCGCTCCGGTTCACGACAAATGTGAATCCTCAATTTGAAAAGACTGGAAGGAAATGTATCAACTTATTTTTCCTAATTCTCTAGTTAAAAAGAAACTGATTTTTTTTTCGCACAAATTCACGATACTTAAAAAATATTTTGTGTTGAATAAATGTTTTTAAAAATTTCATAGACTAACTTTTATTTGTTGTTTAAATACATTTCCTCAAATGACTGTGGCTAATTTTAACTGTCCTCAGTGGACAGTCTGATATGTTGGATGTACTTTCTTTACCATAAATATTTCAGATGTCCTAAGGGCCCAGCCAGACAGTCTATGACCTATCATAAATTATGGGTCAGATGGAAAACAACAAGATAACAAATACTTTATTTCATCAAGAGGAGAAATAACAGAAGATATCCTGTACAGGGACAAAACTCAGTTCCTAGCCAAGGAGTCTAGACACTGAACAGCACCTCAACATATGAGATGATCTCAGCTTGAACTTGAGGGATCCATGGTAGCAGAAGCTAGCAAGGCTACCCAAAAGTGCTCAAAGGAGAAATGCAACCCCTGTATCTGCACAATGTTTTCCCCACCTTTACTAGACCTCCTGCAAAGAACAGTGCAGGCAAACAGGGTGGTGGTGTGGATGGCAGAGGAGCTTGGCACCACCTGGTGCTGCACCTGTGGCAGGGCACATGCCACCACAAGCTCTCTCATCACAGCCTGGCAATGAGGCCCTCATCCTGCCAAGGCTTCCGGGGTACAGGAGTTTCCCAGGATAGCACAAGGTCTGTCCTGGAGAGTTAACCTTGTGTTAAGCATTATCAGCCAGGCTGGATGGAGAGATTAATGTTCCAAGGTTGGATGCTGGGTCTACTGCCAGAGGTGAGGCTCCACCAAGCAGCTGACTAGCTTGCAGCCCCCTCCCGGCCCAAGGGAGGAATCCTCTGTGTGGGGATGGACTTGCAGAGATGGACCACCATTCCAGCTAATGTTGGGTTTACTCTGCACTGTAGGAGAGCTGGCTGCTCACCTCAGACTGCCTCTGGTCAGAGACCTGCTGGTGCTGGAGATGACAGTCGCACTGTGGCTGCCCTGTGTAGGGTTTCCATATTTTTTCCAGCACGCTGGCTATTTTTTTGTCTAGACAAAAGGACACATGGCTTGTGGGCATTCAGTTGGCCTGCCATGTATGACTTGGTGCTCTGTTCCAGAGGTAAAAAAGCTGTGGGCGTCTGAAGTCATGAGACCCACAACACATGGTGTTCACAATGTTGGGGCTGTGACTGTCTGCCCACAGTGTTCATTTTCAGATATTTACAGAGGTTGCACACAGCCAGAAAGTAGAAAAGAGCTTTTAAAAAATGTCTAAAATCCACTTAGATGACATTTTCTTGCAAAATAAGATGAGATGTAATTAGCTCTGTTTCATCTGAGACGTGTTGCAATAGCTGACATGGCATCATGGCTGGGATTTTATAAATTCAGCTCATGGTCTAAAGCCATTCAAGAAACACCAAAAACTCCATGGGGTTAAAGAAAGGGCTTTCCAGGTTTGTTGCTTAGCACAACACAATAATCTATGTACAGTTAAGAGGTGCTGCCACACTTCTAATTCACTTAGATGTCAATCACAAATAATTCCTGCAGCCAGTGAAGCTATGCCAGTGTAACAGGTACAGAAGAGACTAGCATTCAAGTCTCTAAGTTTACCCTACCTAGAAAAAGCAGCTTCATATTACTGACAGTATTGCAGATTCTACACATTTTTAGAAACACAAATTTTGTGGCATAATTGCAATAGTTGGAATAACTTTGCATTTTTCAGTTCCTTTTTATGAAACAAAATCTTGTATTCTAAGCTCGAAACTTCCCATGACTTCTTTCCACTGATGGTTGTCTCACTATAGAGAAAGCAGCTGTTTGAGTGTATTAGCAAGGCTGTCTAGCCTGACTTCAAAGTTACTTATTTAATTTGGAAGGGGCTGGAAGAAACAACCTTCTCACTCTTAGATGTGATCACTGGTCCTCAGGGAAAAGTTCCTTTCCGCCAGAGCAAACATGTCTATTTTCATGCAGTTCACGATCTCTGTGATCTCTGGTTCCATATGGGCTTAACTTGATGAGGAATATGCAGCCACACACTCTTTTTAGGGGTCTGGTGTGACTTGTTTAAACATGAACCATCACTAATGTGTGTCAGGATGCACACATTGTAGTAATCCCATCCATAAAACAGAGGGAGGTTACTGCAAGCACTGCAACCCTGCACAAGAAAATTACACATCAGCACACGCTGCTGCGCCCTTTTAAATGAGGCTCAGCATGATAAAGTGGACGTTGGATTGACCTGAGATGACAGATTCAGTGTTGAGAAGGAACAGTCAAGGCTGAAAATTTGGGGAAAACTATGGAGGCAGCATAGATCACTCTCAGCCTAGGAAACAAGATTGAAAACAAGTTTTTCCTCCCACACTAATTAAACGTTCCCAGTCTTTAAATTTATTTTTTTCCTCCTGGTGGCCAGTATAGATTAGCATTCTTTGCATGGGCTTTTGGTATTTTATGGAGCTGATCTATTTCAAAAACATTTACATTAAGTGCTGGACAGTAGTCTACTCTCACAGAACATATTTCATTTTGCCACATCACAGTCATCTATTGTCAAGAGCCCTATTATCAGCCAATAACTGCACCTCATTTTCTTCCTTGCTGCTTTTTATCACATGCCAAGTGCTGACATCCTTGCATGGACATAACTCCTACTGCAATGACTGATGAGAGTAACTGCTGAAGTTCTGCAGATGAAGGTGTCCACCTACTCAAATGCAAGGCTAGGCTCAGGGTGATTTCAGGTGATGCAAGTTAAATTCAGTGACACCCCTGAGAGAAATCTCTTCAGAAGAGATGTGGCTATTTTCCAGGATATTGCATGTCTTCCTAATTGTGGGACCACTGATTGCATCGAGCCACTGTACTGTGACCCATGACACAGCAATTAGAGCAGAGGACTACAAGTCACCATCAGATTATTAGTTTCTATATGTGTAGTCTTCCTTTTCCTACGTGTCAGTATCCCATCTGTAAAGCAGGGCCTTTAATAATTTGCTAATAATAATTGAGCCATATAGGTTCACAAAGCACTCTTCCATTGAAGTCAATATAGGAAAATAGAATGAGCTGTGTTGACATTTTGCATTTTGAAGCTATGCAGTGTTCTGATCCACTTCTGTGCTGTAAGCCGTGTGAAACCTTCAATGTCAAGGCACTAAACTTTTTCTGCTGTAGAAAAAAAGAGCAAGAATCTGCAGCAGATAATACCCTGAGTAGCAGCCTGTTTTTGTAAGCATGAAAAACTGACCACAGATTTTTATCTTCCTTACCTAAGCATTGCAGAGAGTAGGAAAGGAAAGGTTATAATTTCATTCTGCACATTTTCTAGTGGTATACTTTTACATTTCTATGTCCAAGGCCCACCCCCCCGTCAGACTGAATCCACTCTAAACACTAGAATTTGCTGGTCCTGCTCCTGCATCATTTATGAGATAGCTTTGCTAGGCTGGGCTCCTGTTTTAGAAGTGGTAGGCATTTTTTTATATTATTTGTACACTCCTTTATAATATCCTTTCATGTGAAAATACACTTCAATATAAAATGACAAAATAGCATCTTAAACCAAAAAATCTTATGCTTCCATTGGCTAACTAGCAGCATATTCCTACTGCAGAGTGCTTAATATGCTTCACTCTCTGGCTTTCCTTATCAGGTTTCCCCTTTCATTCAGCTGAAGACTTCTGATTTTGCATTCACTGTTTGTTCTTGTGCCTTATCTGCTTCCAACTTAATTGACTAAAAAACCTCCCAGAAACATCAATGTCATTTAGATCAGACTCTTTCTCCTTTCTTCCCCTAGAATGCAAATAGATGGCGTGTTTGTTTCCTAATTTTGTTGTGGCTGTATGTAAGATCATGGCCTATGGATCATGCAGGGGGTGCAGTTTGCTGACAGTACTGCCCAGAGCGAAGCTGCTGCTGTTCACAAGTCATGAGAAAGCCTACGATCAGTAGCCACAGCCTGCTCATATGCCTGGGGAATGCAAAACCACATTTCATGGTGGCTCATGGTAAGCATATAACACACCTATTCAATACATACGTTCATTGGATATAAGAAATATTTAAAGACTGGGCTTTATTTGTGCCCTGTTTCCTCATCAAGAAGGAAGAAATGTTTTTAATGCCTAGATGGTTTAGCAGTGAGCGTAGGCATACTTCGTACTGAACCAGACTGGGTATCCACCAAGCCTAAATCTTTAAGACCTGGCTCAAATCAGCAGGGAACACCCAGGAATGTATTGGCATTGTCAAAGGGAAGGCTGAAGTTCTAAAGTATACAAAGTGAGCTCTGGCACTGACCTGGCCCCAGCCAGCTCCTTGCTGTGTTTTACAATTAACTAAATCACAGACAGGACTATTTTGTTTTTCGTCCTTAAATAAGTATTTCCTTTCTCAGTGTCTAGTACACTAGGTGCTGGTGGAAGAAACATGCACTTTTTAAAGTATACATAGCCTTCCAATTTACCTCCAGGTTTGTACTCCTGTGTTTCCCAAGGAAAGCTGTTTGTTTGTTTGTTTGTTTGTTTGTTTTTTTCCTCACAGACCTTACCAGTTTGCAAGCTTTGCACTGGGCACAGGGAGACCTTTACCATCCCCACATACTCAAGCATCATGAGCCACCCACCTTCGGTTGCTGGAGAAAGCTATTTCCTCTGTCACACTTGGCTGGAACCTGGCAGGCTCTCTGAGCCCATAAGCCCCAAAGCAACCTTTATTTTCACTATATCACAGTTTGCTCAGGCACTGAATTAGTAAACATGGCTGTGTCCAAAACATGTCTTCCAGAGAGGCACAGATTTTCTCTAGTTCTCTCAATGGTTAATTAGCCACGGTGTTAAAAGTACACACTTCAGACTCAGCTTCCAGCCATTGGTTCGTGCTTTACTGTTCTCTGCTAGAATAATTTTAATGCCCACAAAAGGAGAACACTTTAGAATCAAATAGCCCTGGTACCTAAGCCTTCAATTAGTTCCTATGACTCCTTTTTTTAATGCCCTTCGAAGTTTTAATACCATATCTGCCAAAGTGTTGACACAACACCTGACAACTCTGTTATATGACTCAGCTTCATGTAATATGTTTCCAGTCTCTGCCTTCTTCGTTGCAGTTTATTACCCTTTTTGCCTTTTCCACATTATTACTAAGAATTTTACCATCCCTACCTAGCAAAAGGCCTATAGCTAGTCTATGTAGTCTGTGCCTGTATTTGGTTTTAATATATTTCTTGTTTTTCCTATTGTCCCTTGCCTTGTGCTTTAAATAGGTACTTGTTCATGCCCTTTGCTATCTGTTTTCCATGTGTGATACATTGCTTTCTTATTTCTAATTGTTTTTTCTTTGCAGATGAGCCAAGAAGAGCTGTTAGCCAGAGCTCTCCTGTCTTTGGAGTGTGAAACTTTGGCTTTCTGGCCAGCTAATTAGCTCTCTTAAAGGACTCCTGTTTCTCTCTTTACACCTTTCCTCCCAATTAATTTCACTGGTAATTTTCTTTAACTTTGGGAAATCAGCCTTTCTGAAGAACCAAACTTCGACCATCTTTTGTCTGCCAGCAGTGAAAGCAATCAGGTCATGATCGCTGATCCCTAGGCAACCAGGGCTTCCAGACAAGTGACTAATTCATCTTCACCCATCCTAATGAGCTCCAGAAATGCGTTACCTCATGGGGAGTGCAATACCTTTTCTGAGAGCTGGGGAAATTATTGCCTGTAGAGGTGAAAAGTCCTAATAACACCTCGCTCTTGGCTGTGCAGGTGTCAGCAGCTGCGTCACACCCGAGCTCGTGCCCTTCATTCAGTAATACCTCCCTGCCAGAGCACATGGGAAAATCCTGCAGGAGATGTTTTTCATCACAAAAGTGATACACTAGGTCTTCAGCAGAAAGCAGCACCTGGCCTGACAGCAGGTGACCAAACTTGTGTTCACAGCTGTTCAGATGGACAGTGGATAAACCAGCTCCTCCTCCCTGCCATGGTGGCAACTGATGGGTGGGTAGGTGTGTGCAGCAGTTGTGAGCTGGTGCAGGGCATGGTTTGCTGGCTGCCTAAGTCACTTTGAAGCTCGGGCACTTCTCCAGATGTCACACACTTCACTTCCAGTAATTAGATCACTGTGACAGTTCAGTACAAGAGGTTGAGCCAGTACAGTCTGTCTCTGCTCCAGGAATTCAGCTTCCTGAGTCCCCTTGTGACACCCTTCCCACCCCACAGCACAGCCACTACTGCCCTCAGCTTGTCCCCAGGCAGTCATGGTGCAAGTAGGATTCCATTGTACGCTGGGAAAATCATTTTTCCTAAAAGAATGGAGTCCTTGAAAGGTGTTTTTTTTTTGCCATCCACCAAGACAAGGCAATGCATTTTCATCCAGTTATTGATGAAAAAATCATGGCAAGCTGTGGGGATTTCTATCTACTTTTTTTTTGCCCCTCTGCATTATCATCTGGTAGCTCTTTTTCTTTAAGACACGCACTGCTAGCAATTAGCTTTTCTCCCCCACCTTTTACCATTACCCTTTTAATGCACAACCCAGCATTGAATTACTTGTGCTCAGCAGAAAGGTGTCTCAGTCCTTCTGAGAAACAGCGTTCTTTTCAACCTGTAAACAGCGTTCTTTTCACCCTGTGCAGCAGGAAGCCTATCTCCACTCCTTAGCCTGTTCCAGAAGGGAGAGGGGTAGTGAATAATTCATTAAAATATTCCTCTTCTTTCCACCAACACAGTAATTCACAAGACATAAAAATCTCTTCCTACTTGACTCTGAGTTTTTCTTCATCTGGGAGAGTCAAATTAGCACTGGTCACAAAAAGCTCAATACCTCTTCCCTCTACAAAAGTATTTTGGCTGTCCTGCTGAGTGCAGGCAGGTGAGGCTTTAATGCCTACAGCCATTAGCACTCAGGTATGAACCTTCCACACCGTGCTGAAAAGGGTGCCCTAGGATAACTGGCAACACCAGGGGACAGCTTCAGGGCCACCAAAGCGTGGAAGGAACCATCGTCCAAATATCACCTGTGCTGCAGAAAGGACCTGAGGCACTGATAAGCCCAAACATGTGCTGACATTGGGCAATGAAATAAATGGTTGTCTGCTCTAAATGGAGAGGTAGAAGATAAGTGGATGGTATGTGGTGGTTGGCAAGAGGCAGTGGTGGCATTCAGCACAGAGCCCTGGATGTTCAGATTGCTGGAGGTCCTGTGTGTAAACTTGGGTGAGTACTCAGCTCCGTCACACAGTTCATCTCCTCCTCCTAAACCTTTGCCTCCCGAGGCACAGCAGGGGTGTGGTGGTGTGTGTTTAGTTCTGGTTTTGGTCAGCTTGTGTGGGAACCTTTGCAAGATACATGTAAATATTTCAGTGTTGCAAAGAGTATGAGGGGGAAAAAGAAAATCGCATGAAATGCTTATATCTAAAAGTGTTTTACAAAGTAACTGCCTTAGAAAGCAATGGATAAGGCCAACACATTTGAGCAAAGGTGAACATATATGAAGAATAATGCAGGAAGAGATGCAAGCAGCTGGCTGGGATTTTTTTTACCCCCTTTGAAGCCTTTCAGAAAAGGCAAAAGAGAATTGGAGACTTGTTATAAATTTGGGCCAGCTCTTTATCCATTGTTATTACAGTCAAAACTCCTGTCAAGGGGTGCTCAAAGATGGAGCACAAGGGTAAGGCAGGCATGCAGAGCTAGATCCTTGATTTCCCATCCTCACCTCCCGTGACCTGCACCTTCAGGTCTGAGAAGTGCCATCCTTGTGTTTGGTAACCCACAACAGACTCACTTTCCATGACTTTGTCCAAGCATTTTTTTTTTCCTAATTTGACATCAAAGTTTTGTTGTCAAGGACACCGTGAAGTGACAAGTTCCACAGATTACCCATTTGAGTGACCTGAGCTACCACTAGGTGATTCTACCTGACAACTCCCCCCCAGCTCTTCTATTGCAGGTTGCAGTGAACAACATTGACCCTTCACCTTTTCTGTGTCTCTCACGATTTTGCTGACTTCTGTAACATTCCCCCTGCAAACATCACTTCTAGGCAATGAGTCCTCTTATATTTAACATCTCTTCAGGCGTCCCTTTCATATACCAGATCATCTCAGCTTCCCTTACTGCACTTTTCCATGTTCTGCCATGGTTTAAAGGCTTAATAGGGCCAACAGATGTGCTCAGTTTCAAAAATGCAAGTACACACTGGATTTAGTCAAGAGAATAATAATGGATGATGATTTCTTATCTCTTTCCTTTCCTCCTAGTTCCTTATGCTCTATTTGCTACCTTAGCCTCTCCAAATATTGAGTTGCCATTTCAGGAGCACTCTCCCTTCTGTCCTCAAAATCTCACTCCTGAAATTTAAAAATAGTCTGAAGCCAATTCTAAGGCACACAGAATTAAGTTTGTATGCTCTTCCTTGTGCACTAATTTACATTTATCAGCACTGAATGTACTGTCCATATGTATTTCAGCAAAGCAAAGGAGGAAGAAAAAAAAGCCACTGGTGAAGTGTGTGTGTGCAGGAGCACAGCTTTATCAGACAAACTACACACAAGTCAGGTGAGAGTCCCTAAACATCCAGCCTGTCCTAAACGTTATGAGTCTGGGCATACCATTGTGCATGGTGCCAGATTTTGTAAACCTTCTGTGAAGGCCTGGGGTCGCCAAGCCTGGGATCCTCCCCTGCATGTCCTTAGCCCTTGGGAATTAGATCCCTTGTGCAGAAGCAGCGGAGGCAGAGGCACGACCCAGCAGCCTGCACAATGAGCAGGTGCTGTCTGGGCTAGCCAACAGGACATGCTGAGGAAAAAGTCACTCCTTAAATTATACCCCTCTTAGGAGCTCCCCACGCTTCAGAGAAGTCAGTCTGTCAGACCAAGACTCACAGCCTGTAATTCTTGGTTTTGTTAGATAGTCAAGTATCTCTTCCAACAGGACAGCTGGGGGAAAGAGGAGGAATGCCAGTCTTTTCTGTGAAAATATGGCTGGGGCAGAGCACCCACACCTCAATCCAAGCAGGGGAAACACAGCACAGCACCCATGCAGTGAGCAGGAGCTGTGGGTTCAATCCATCTCTAGACTGAGAGGGTGAGGCCAGCCCAATGATTACCAAGCTCAGGGGCAGTCCGAGAAAGGATCATCCCTTCCAGGTGGGGTCTGAAACAGCCATCTGTCTTCTAAGTTGACTGGCATTTTCTCTTCAGGCTTCTTCTTCTTCTGGAGTTTTATGGGTCTAATTTATCTTTCCTTGTCTTATAATAGGTCTGTCCATTTTCAGGTCAAAACTTCCTCTCTTGCATAATGCTCAGTACAAACGATGAGCAGTCTGGTTGCAGTTACTGTTAGAATTATATCATCAGAACTTGTATTATATCTTGGCAAACTCTCTTCCCCTCTTCGTGTACAAAGAGACGTGATTAACCACTGCCTTTCCACACTTGGATTGAAAGGCTTTGTGGGCTTTGTCAGTAGTTAACATAATTCATGGAAAACCAGAATACAACCTTGAGGCTAAATGCAGCCCATTGAATTCCACAATGGGGCAATGGTTTGATCAGGGTACAGCAAAGCATGCCAGGAGCAAAAGCTTTTGTGGGCCATAGCTCCGTGGGAAAGATTAAATCAGTCACAATCTGCTCCCTTTTATGTAAAGTAGGTGCAGCCCTAAAGCTCCTGGCAAGTGGCCACTGAAGCCTTTGGCTGGGCAAAGTTTGGGCATCTTTGTGGAAGTGTTAATTGCCAGCTGTTGGGGACTGGAAGGCTGCCAGGGATTAAGTGACTGCAGGAGTGTTTCTGGCTGAAATATGGCTTTTCTAAAATAATCATATTCAATCTGTTTAGTGCCTTGCAAGAGACACATCTGTACTTATCAATTCCTCTGTCTAGAGCATCTGCCCATGGAGATGACCTTAAAACAGCATTATAAATATAGTATATGTGACACTGAGGCTGCCTATTCCAACCTCACAGTAGGAGGCAATGATAAATAGCAGCTATCTGCACAGCAGCGCTACATGATGGCTTAACCCACTCACATTCATAGCCCTTCACATTTAATTTGCAGCAAGCCTGGGATACAGAGCATCGAGGCTTCTGAATCAGCCTGTAGAAGCCTGTGCTTCAGCATTTTGGATAGTCATATAACCACCTTAGCTCTTCAACATCTGGGGTATTTGCAGATGTTGTAAATTTTGCAATATTGCAAACTGCAGATTTTCAAATATTGAGGATGTTTTCAGATATCCAGCCCCACAGTTATATGACAGATTAAGTATTATTCCACTCTTAGAGAGAACATGAGGCCCACAGTCCAACATTATCCAAGTATCTACAGATTAATACACAGAGTGCTTAAAATCCACTAGCAGTCAGTGCTGGATGACCAAGTTCCTTCAGTTTAGGCTCCTCATAAAGCCACCAAGGCACATCATTTTACATTCCCATCAGCAACAGACATCCTTCAGACACTGTTGTGCACAGACTATTTCATGGCACAGCAGATGTGCACTTTCAGTGGCTGCAAAGTGTGTTGGCTAGAATTGTGATGATCCACAATGGTGGTAAACACTTACATTGTCACATGGCACAAAAGCCACAGAAGGGAGACTCTTCTGCTGGCTGCCTTCCCAACACAGAATGATATTATCATTAACAGGTAGACCAGCAACTAAACTCCTCCCTCTGCTGCCACATTAGACACCAGAGACCCAAAGTGCCAGACAACCAGGGGGAGGAACAAGTCAATGCACTCATCTACCATGGTGGATATGAAGAAGAGAGCAAGCCAGCCAAGGAGCCAAGCCATGGGCAATGGCAGCAGCCAGGCCCTGAGCCCAGTTATACAACAGGGACTCACCCAGAGACAGTTTCATGTTCTGACCCTGCCATCCTGGGAACTCCACTTGCCACAAAGAGTCAGGGAGCCCTGCCAATAGGCAGAATCACCACACAACACATAGAGTGTGTAAACAAACCTCCCAAGACCACTACAGGCAGTCAGATCTTATAGAGGGGGCTTCTTTCCTCACCTCTAAGTTAGTATGGAGGGTGGGGGCACCTGGTGTTGATCTCCTCATCAGTTCCCACCCAAGGCTGGCCAGACTCCCCTGGGTGAAAACCAATCAGGAGGATCTTTCTTGCCTGGTTTTGGGCATCATCCATATACCAACCCTCATTCAGGGCTGGGGGTTTAACCCCAGCACTTCAGAGACTCACTGTACTGGACACTGCTTGAATAAAAAGGAAAAAAAAAATCTGTTCTGCTCAGTCAGATTTTCTCTCTGTGTCATGAGAGCTCTTCTCCCAAGAAACTGAGAGACTGGTAATGATCTGTTTCACCCATCACCACTCAGCATACAGCATTGTCTGTGCAGCCTATCTCCCTCTCCCTCTCCCTCTCCCTCTCCCTCTCCTTCTCCTTCTCCTTCTCCTTCTCCTTCTCTCTCTTCTCTGTAATGACGTGTCTCCTTTCCCCTCTCTCTTGTCTATTTAGTTAAACTAACAGACAACATGGCAGAGTTTCTCTCCAGTTGTGTCTGTGTGCACATAGCATACAGCCTGGTTGTAGCTGGGGTTTCTGTGTGGAGCTCCAACATCAGAAAAGAACAAAAAAAGGCTAATAAAGTATAAGTGTGCAGGCACATGCCTCTGCCACACTTGCAAGTGTTCGAGCTGTCATTAGAGCTACACGTCAGGCTGCACAGGTTTTCCATTATAATCTGCTCTTTGGCCACTCTCTCTCAACACGTGAAACTTCCAGTTCTGTTGCATGACTTACCATGAATATTAATGTTTAAAAGCTGAGTAAAAATTCTTCACCCATATAAAATATCAGGAGGGTTTTCTTTTCCAGCAATATCTCTATATTGCTAATTTCTCCTGCTCATTACAGAGCTGAATGTCCTTGTGGCTCACAGGTCTAGTTTTACAAATGTGTGGTGGCTATTAGGCAAGCAAATAGCCATTCTCAGTTGGAGTAGCTGTTCATTAAATCCACAGAGCTACTTTTAACCAGGCCTGTTTCCATGAGTGGTGTGAGAATTTTGATGCTAGTGATTTAAACACACAGTGGAGCAAATTCCTACTGCAGTACAGGTTTTTAGCAACTCCCTTAGCACCTTCATTGGCTCTGCTAAGCAGCTAAATGCAATTTAATCCAAATGGCCCAGCAATTCAGATGTGAACCTTTCATAAGCAAAGACTGTTCTGTGACTTATGCTGCTCCTAATGGGAACATATGCTGCAATACTTCAGAATGATTCAGAAACCACTTAAAAATGAGAGTTGTATTTTTTGCCTTTAGTATCAGAGAATGACAGTGGTGCTATATGCTATATTGGTCTTAACTTCACTTTTCATTTTGAGCCAGTGCAAGCTTTGAGCAGAGCAAAGATTTAAGCAAAGTCTTTCCTTTGGAGAAAAGATTAATATTTAATACTTGCCACCATTGTACTGTATGCATGTGCAGAACATACAATATAGATGAACGAAGGTTCAGAGGCAGGCCAACAACATAGTTTTCAACAAAAAGAACCATTTCAGAAAAATCCCTTTAGAAAAAGATGTGCTATTTTCATTCCCCCCCCCCCTTTATTTCTTTTTTTTAAATTTGCCACCAGAAATTCCTTTCAAAACATTAATTGAAAATTAATGAATTTGATGACACCGAAATTTGTAGGTATTTCTTGATCCCAATTGGAGTTATCTGAACTTCAGAGCAAAGCTGCCCAGTGAGTTCATTAGAATGATAAATATATACACCATTGTCCCCTGGGAATGATCATGTACCTGCCCAATTTCTAACCAAATAAATTCCACCATTTCTGCAGGTTGGCCTCTTCAGAAAGAGGATAACAAACAATGACAAAAAGGCAGAGTTTTTAAGGAATATTGACCACTGTCCTCACCCAGCACTAGAAGGAATGAAAAAAAAAAAAGCATTTAATAGCTGTATGTGTTCTGTATTTGGAAAAAGGCAGACACCACACTGATTTTCTAAGCTGTGTAGAATGTCCTCTACTCCAAAAGTAACCAATGATAATGCTAAACAGCAGCTACTCTCAATAGGCTTCTAAAAGTCCAGCAAACTTGTAATCAACAGCTTCAGAAGAGCTGATGAATGGCTCTCTGCATCAGTAATGTTAATTTTCAACACATCTTGAAACACTGGGGAAGTTCTGGGATGCTGGAAGGAAGCCAATAAGATGGCAATATTAAAAAAGGTAAACGAGATGAACCCAAGTTACCAACCCCATGAAACTGAACTGATCCTTTTCAGAATCATCAAATAGGGGATACAGAATTTAATTTCCTACAGAAAGAAAGAAGAAAAGCACAGTTAGTACAAGCTTGCGC
This sequence comes from Merops nubicus, assembly GCF_000691845.1. NCBI lineage: Eukaryota > Metazoa > Chordata > Aves > Coraciiformes > Meropidae > Merops > Merops nubicus. The sequence goes on from NW_008589118.1 coordinate 67,509, forward strand.
AGATTTTGACAAAATAAAATTATGTTCAAAGAATGTGATTTTATTATTTAAAAATCAGTTACATTCTGTGCTTGACTGATAGAGAATAGGGTTGAAACTCTTAACAGTCTTCTGAAAAATGTTTGGATTGGTACCTCATCACCTTTTCAGTAAGGATCTAGAAAGACACAAAATCTTCATAGCAGATGAGAGAGACTAGAAACTAGTTAATTTGGAGATCTGAAAATGTAACTGTAAATGGGAAATCATCTACAAAAAGGCCTGATTTTGCAGTTGTTCCATGAAGCTTAGTTTTTGTACACATGTTATTCCAAATAATTGCCACAGATCTGGAAGGAAATGTAGAATAATCCCTCACAAAGCTTATGAGGCAGTAGGAAGACTGGAAGCATGATGACTTATCTGATCACTTGTAAGCTGGATACAGGTCAAAAATACATGCCAAAATATTACCAGCTAAGTCCTACACTTAGGGGAAAAGAGCACAGGTCATGTTTAAAGAATAAGTTTACTTAAAAATGAATTTGGAATGGTGATGTAGAAAATAGGATTGAAAACCTTGTGATCTGTAGTTCAGGTAATAGTACAGGATCAGGAAGGAAAGCAAGACACATCACTCATCTATATTTTAAGTCTTTGAGGTGTTTTACATCTTGCAAAGGTAAAGATAAAAAGTTTTCTTTCTCTATGGCTGCTGGAACATTCTTAAATGTTGTAGCACATATTCCTTGAGTAGGGGGAACATCTTTCCCAGGCCATTGTTGTGATGCAGAAGGATGAGCATGGACTTTCAGTATATATCAATTATGACTAGACAGTTACATTACTGTATCCCTTCCATGGTGCACTCGGTGCAAGAATAATATGACTCAGTTAAAGGAACTTCAGAATGAGCCAGAGACTGGAAAAGACAGCAGAAAAACACAGGAGCTCCGATGGTTAATTTTAACCAATTGAAGTTTAAAAGATGAATTAATCATAGCATCTATTTAAGGAAAAGAAATGGGGAAGAGGATTCTTCAGATAAAGATGTAACTGGCTCTAACAGCTGGAAGTTGCAGCATACATACTTAGTCTGGAAATAAAGCATGTATTTTTAATAGAAAGCAGCAAACAGCTAACACTTGTGGTGTCTGCTCCATCATCAGAAAGAATGAGCTAAGAGTTGGCATTTTTGAATGTCTATTTATAGCAAAGACAGCAGGAAATAATCCAGAAAAGACCCATGGTTTAAATTGCAGTGATCAGACCAGATGGTCACAGCAGTCACATCCAACTACATAATCTATGAACAATCAAGAAATTTAGCTGCCATGGTCAAAGGCTGGTGATATGGTCATGGAGAAATGAATCACCAGAGAGGCACACATTGATGTGTCTACTTTAGCAGAAGATAGACGTGAGGAGAAGACAGATGGACAGTTTTGGTGGAGACTGGAAGAAGTTTAGGAAAGTAGGAAACGATTGCCTAGATGAATAGCTGGGTTAGTCATCTGTGTGGACCAGGATGGGCTGAGATGGTGGAAAACAAGGGGTTGTGCTGTGAGGTGTGGGAGCACTGTGGGGAGAGTGAGGTTCAAGTGGTAACCTGGAAGGACTTCCACTGTCCATGGGGCAGAGATGAACTATGATGAGGCAGCTGCCCGCTTGAAGAGGGGGAAGTCTACCAGAAAAGGTGAAGAATGGGAATTGGGGATGCCACAGGAGGGTTCATGCAGGCAGAGGGTGAAGACCAAGCAAGATGCCTGGGAGGGAGGTGGGTGCATACACAAAGGATTGGACCTAACGGCCGGGTGGGGGGCAGAAATGAGGCAAAGGCACAAATTTTTGTAGTCAGCTGCCTGTGGAACAACCTTAATGGGCTGAAATGCAACATATGAATCGTCAAATCTGAAAGGATGACAGTGTAAAATTCCTTGGGCTCTTTTAATTTTCAAGTGCTTTTTTTTATTCAAAATTACCATGACATCACCCTCTCCCTCGGCAAGAGCTCATGTAATTGCTGTTTACTGATTCAAGGCCTTTTGGGCAGATTTCTGAGGCCATTTACTTCTAAGATGAAAGGTAATTACTGGTTCTGTTGTCTCATAATGCAGTCAAAATAGAATCTAGAGAAAAGCCCCACATGAGTGTGCCTGGTGGCCTCTTTCCTTCTCCATGGCAGCAGTGCACAGAGCAAGGCTGGATCCTTGCATGGAAGCTGTCCAGCTGCAACCAGTGTTTAGGGCTGGGCAGGGGATGGCAGTAGGGTACCAGAGACATGGTGTGAGAGGAAGAGAGGTTTGGAACAGAGGTAAAACAACAGAAAATCTCATTTACACCCAGAACAAGTTTAAATTCCTCCCTAAGCAGAAAGGAATCTAAAAATGTGGATGTTATAGTATATTCTTCCTAATATATGCAAAAGCTTTTACACCAAAGGGCCAGTCATTAAAATATCTTTAATTTGAGTGTGAGGTTCAGCTTTTTACCTATTCTGTGGTTTGACATGGTGCTGTATCTTTTCATGTCTAGTAATAGTATGTGTAATGTCTCAGACGACTGACATATCATGACTTATGAGGTGAGTGCCTCACTATAATTAGTTCTTATTAGGATCATAAAATGTATATTCTGACTAAATATTAAGCTAATGATATTAAAATCATAACTACTCCAAAAGGGAAATATAGCAGGCTAGGATAAATCCACATATAAAAATGACTGCTAGTTGTATCATGATCTTAGAAGTTAACAGTTTTACCCTAAGCTGTTTGTAACTTCAGTATTATTAAAGTTATTGTTGAAAAAAAAAAACAGAAGAACATCAGAACTACCAAACTGAAAAAAAAAGAGCCTTATTGTGCTGTTACCTCATCCTGTTAATGTAAACTGCCTGTGGCTTACGTGTGTCGCCCAGCCCATCTTGACTGCTCCATCAAACCAGAGGAGCAAATAAAAATAACAGATAATTAAACAATTTTGTATTGCAGGCTAATTCCTGGCCCCTTTGCAGCAGCTGTCACTGAAGGTGGTGCCTTGGTGATTGATGTCTCCCAGCTCCAGGCAGCTCTGCTGGGGTCATGCAGGTACCAGCAGGTTTCCCTTTACTGTCTCCTCCAGTAAGGAAAGGCAGAGGGTCCTGCTTTCCAAGACCTGGTGCTGTGGGAGACATCCTGAGCATCCTCTTCAGCATCCAGCAGTCACAGCAGGAGCTACGAGCACTTCTCTGGAAGTTTGTCTTGCCAGGTGGCATCAAGCCTGTACAGCTAACCGGGCCACCCCTGTGTCTCTAACTGGGAGGCATCCCAAAGAGAGGAGATAGCAAGGTGTCCCAGGGGCCTGGGACAGAAGTGATAACTGTTCACTTTCATTTATGTGGCATTTCACTGGGGGCCTGGCTGTGTTCCCCAGCTTTTTGTATTTCTCAGAGAGGTTTCGAGGAGGTCGGGTAGGGACAGATAGCACACAGCAGTCATTTGACTTTTGTAATGTCACTGCTTGTTCTGCTCACAGCTTGGGAACGTGCTCACCAAGAAACTCTAGCTGATGTAGAATTTTCCCCCTAAATTTAGAAGTAGGATTTCACAGCTCCTTTCTTACAATGAGGAAGACATTTGCCCTGATGGCAGCAATGCCATTATTATGCCTCATTCAAAGTACTGCCAGCCTCCAGAACTTTGCACAGAGAAAATCTCCCCCAGAATAAACCAGCACTGTCAGCTGCAGCTTCCCCTTTCCCTGAAGGCTCTGGCTTTGGATACTGGCTACCTGTAACCTGGGGCTGTCTCCTGGCTCCATGGGGTGGGAATACCCATGGTCTCTGCCAGCTTTCCTTGGCCTGCAGAGCAGCAGGTCTGTCAAAAGGATAAAGCAAAGGGAAGTCTGGGTTGAGTGGGTTGTTTATTACAAGAGCTGAAGAGCCAGCTGAGGTGGTGAACGCATCCTGTCCTCTCTGGGATGGGTCAGCTGAATGCCTGGTTGCAGGTGTCTTCTGAAATACTTGTTTTAATTAGAAAACCTGCTTTTGAAGCCAATCCTCACTGTAGACCTGCTCAGATAATGAAGGATAAACTCTCTGCAACACAACAGACCCAGGTCCCAGGTCTGTACCAGCTCCCCTACCCCAGCTGAGCACTCTCACTCCGGGCAATGCCCAGGCCAGCCAAGCCTCACAGGATGCTCCAAGGCTGCAAGCAGGGCTCTTCAAACACCCCAACTCACTGCCTACAGAGTTACCCGTCCCAGGCAGCAGGGGCTGGGCTGGCTCCCCCCCAGGCACAGCACTCTGCTTCTCTGCTGCCAGCAGAGCACTCAGCTGCCCCTGCCTCTGCTCCTACAAGTGTCTCCACTAAAACCTGTATTACCTGCTAACCTCAAAGCACGCTGATTCACAGTGAGGAGCCATGAGCCCTGGGACCAAAGCCTTAAGCTAAAAACCTGATGCTCTCCTCATATGTTTCAAACAGCTAAAAATGCATTCATATTTGCAGCTGAACAATGTTGCCTGGGCCCGTCTTTAGTCAGCTCCCTACTTGCAGTATGACTCAGAGTGAAGCAAGGCAGAGGACTGATGTAAAGCACATGCAGCCACACAATCATTTCATAAAAGCACAGTTCACATCTTGCCCCCCAGGCAGTAAACTTTAGATTTGAAGCAAAAATAAACACATTTCTCAGCCTCTTGTTCAAGAGCAGCTCTTTCCTGTCCCTGTGAGGAGCAGCCAGGTATGAGCATCCATGGTTGGCAGTGATGCAATACCAGTCCTTCCAGTTGCCCTTCCTCTGAGGAGGGATGCTGCTGGGATAGGAGCTTTCACCACAGAGGGATCTCCATCATATGCCTCCAAGCCCAGTCCTCGCAGACAGCCAGTGCCTCAGCACATGCAGCAGCCCAGCACGCTCACTCCTCTGCAGAGCAGAGATGTTCACAACTCCAGAGACCTTACGGGGCCTTTGCTTCGATCCCTGCTGGGACAAGCAGGACTTTGAGATCATGGCAAGTGGCTTCATTTCCCCAAGCTGTCGGCATTTCCAAAATGTCATAGGCATTTTCGATGTGATGCGCAACACTGAATCAACTGAAGACCTTTCCTTCTCCAGTTCTAACCAACTTTTGTTTTTTGGGTGGGAGGAGGGAGCAAGGGGCATGGCCTTCCTATGAATCCGTTATTTCTTGCCAGAGTTTTTCCACTGGCTGCCTTCATTACCTTACAGGTGGTCTGTTTTGAAACCACGCAGGCACTACAAGCTGGAGGAGAGCCAAATCCTTTGGAGGTTCATCAGAGAGAGACTGTTAGAAGGTGTGCTAGAAGGCATCTTCTCTGAAGTCTATGCTCTCTATGCATGGGGCCCAGAGTGTGACTCATCCCTTCATTTCTGCTCCTGATGAGCACTTAAATATTGCAGGGTCCCTCTGGTTGCCAAAGGGGCAGAAAAACATTTGCTGGGTTGTTTTGAGCCTTGAGGAGGCCAAGTGTCCTTGATGCTGCAGCTGCCCAGAAGCTTACATCCCATGGCCACTTGCATCACTCACCAGCTCTGCCTCTCCTTCAGACACAGACCTCTTTGAAGATATGGCCTTTTTCTACAAGTAGCAAACCCCTAACCTAAATCACATTTTTCCCCACTGTATGAAATGTACTGGAAAACACATCTTTGTCTACACTAATACCACTTCTCAGAAGTAAATTACCAGTAGAGGTGATGCTCTGAAATGCCCTTTGGAGGGGCTGGGGGCTTCCCAATTTCCTACTCCCAGGCTCTTTTGAAACTTCATAGGTCCTTACCACTTCACAGCCCCTGGCTCTGCTTTTTTTTAGTTAGATGACATACAAACCAAATGATATTATGAGCTATGATATTATGAGCTGCCCCAACACAATTATGTTAAGCTGCAGGAGAGGCATGAGAGGGAATGTTGACTGCTTGCTGGCCCCCTTCTGACACTGTTTCCCACAGCACTGCCATGGGCTGCTGGCAGAGGCAGCGTAAGCAGGCAAAGTTTTGATCAAACCCAAACAGCCTTTCTTATCTTCTGATGCTAATGGTGTACCTTTCCACAAACTGGGCTGGCCAAAACCAGCAGGCACTGCCATCCTTCAGGCAGCAACCATTGCATTTTTAAATTTCCTGCATTGCACCACCCCTTACCAGGTAAAAGATAATTCGTTGAAACTCTGCTTTTGTTGTAACCAGTGGTTGCCTTTAAAACTCTGTATGAACTGACTTTAAAAAACAACAGAAAATACTGAATTTTAAAAGGAAAGTTGCCATTTCAGGTAGCAGAAATCCTTGGATTAGAAACCAATGTCATTTCTGCATGTTTGCCATGTAGCTGTAACCTTTGCTCAGTTACACCTTGCATCAGGGAGTGAAAGCTTTGTCCCTGGCACCAGCCAACCTGCCTGAGAAATGGTGCTTTACGTGACTAGAATGCTCTTCTCTCTTTTGAAGAACTGATCTTTTCATCTTCTGTTTCCTTTAGGAGTTACCTTTCATTCCTTTTATCTTTATTCTCTTGCCCTTTGCTACAGGTCGCTTCCAATCAGTTTATACTCCAATTCTTTTTCTGCTGTTTAATCTTCTGTGTGCTCTTCACTCCCCTCTGCTTTCTGCTCCTCTGCCTCTGAGTTCTGAACACCCACTTCTGCCCTTAAGTGTGGGCCCCACATCTCACTTGGGAAGGGGACTTTGATGGCCACAGAGAAGCCAGTCACAGGCATCTGCTCTGTGCCCAAAGGGAGAACTGCACAGCACAGTGTAGGGAGTCCAGGTAGGATGGAGGTTTCAACCAGTTCTGCTGGCACCACTATTTTTTTCCTTTGATCACTTCTTCCCAGATCCTTCAGCTGGTGGAAGTTCACAGCAGGTGGACAAGAAGGAGAGTTTTGTGGAGAGATATGCTGTGGCAGCTCACCCCGGAGCCACTAGTGGCCTTGCATGGGAGAGACATTAAGAGCACTTGAAGCCCAGGGAAAGAACCATGCGGAGCTTGTGTCTTCTTAGATATCAGTTAATCCAGCCATAAGACTGAAAAGGATAGAGAAACAAGCTTTACTTTTTTTTTTTAAAATGCTTTTGGAACAATCCACTAAACCTTTCTAAACAAGAAGTGTGCTGAAAGCAGCTGGAGAAAGGGCAGGAAGGTTGGACATGCCATCCTATTGCTAGGGCAAGTACCTCAGGGACAGTTAGTGTGATTCAAGCATGCTCATCCAACACAGGTCAAATGGAGAACAATTGGTCCTGATTTCGTGGGGGGTTATACTGCACTATAAACAAATTTAATGTCAGTGGCCTATATTGCTGTGGTTTGGGATCAGGGCCACCCCCAGAACCATAACAGATGCTCTCTATTAACACCCTCCTCTCACCCCTTGCAAGGGAAAGAAAAAGGGAATAAGGGAGAGAGACTTAATGATAAGAAAAGGAAAACAGCTTTAATATTACCACTAATAATAATAGTAATAATGATAATAAAATTGATTATGTACAAATCTATACAAAATTAGTCCTGAACCCAGCTCCCCTTGATGGCAATACGTCACCGTCACCCCTGGCTGGGGAGCAGCCCCTGGGGAGAGGGTCCCAGGCTGGACTCAGCCACAGACAGTGACTGGGTACAGGAGCTGGATTTGGGAATTGCCCCTCCTGATCCTCCAGCTTTTTCTGGCTATGATGGCTGTGGGATGGAATACCCCATTGGTGAATCTTGGGGTCACTCATCTTGCCTGCTCCTCCCCGCAGATGGGGTGCACTCTCTCTGTGTGGGATACAAGCTTAGCAGTGGCCTTGGTCTGCACACCAATCCCTGGTAGGTAATTCTAAACATGAAGTCTTATCACTGCTAAAGCCAGCTAGTTTGCGAAAATACTAACTTCAGCCAAGACAGTTAATTAGAAGAGCTTTAGCTAAGAAGTTAAAATAATTGAGCAAAACAGTTCTCTTTTACCCTAAACCAGGATGTGTATTTCAGACCTTTCTCAGACCGTGTACGTGGCTAACTCAGGACAAGAACAGTGTCTGAAAGGCAGTACATGACTCATCTGCTTGAGTGGAGAGCCAGAACACATCTAATATAAAGCCACAGTCTCTCTGTGAGAACATATCCCTGAGGATGTGATTGCCCCATACAGCAGGGTACTCCGCTCCTTGCATTAGCAGCTGGGGTTGCTGCCTGAGAACGTGTCAGGAATGCTCCAGTGGGGCAGCAGGGTGAGGGACTGGGGCATTTTCTGCTGAGTGCTTCACTCTGCCTCTTGGATCCTCCTGTGGCGGGTTTGTTCAAGGCAGGCACTGCACCTTCTGTGGGAAGGGGCTGTGTCACAGTGGAGAGTGGGCCAGGCAAGCACATGGTCCATGCACTTATAGAATCATAGAATCCTTTAGGTTGGACGGGACCTCCAAGATCATCAAGACCAACCATTCAGCCATTAGGGCTCTAAAGTCCTCTGCTAAAGCAGATCAGAATCTGTCAGGGCTGGAAGGGCCCACAAGGGTCACCCAGTTCCAACCCCTCTGCCAGGAGCAGGGACACCTCCCACTAGATCAGGCTGCCCAGAGCCTCCTCCAGCCTGCCCTTAAAGACCCCCAGGGATGGGGCCTCAACCACCTCCCTGGGCAACCCATTCCAGGGTCTCACCACTCTCATGGGGAAGAACTTCTTCCTCACATCCAGCCTGAATCTGCCCACTGCCAGCTTTGCCCCATTCCCCCTAGTCCTGTCGTTACTCGATATCCTAAAAAGTCCCTCCCCAGCTTTCTTGTAGGCCCCCCTAAGATACTGGAAGGCCACAATAAGGTCACCTCGAAGCCTTCTCCTCTCCAGACTGAACAGCCCCAACTCTCTCAGTCTGTCCTCACAGCAGAGCTGCTCCAGCCCTCGGATCATTCTGGTGGCCCTTCTCTGGACACGCTCCAGCAGGTCCACGTCCCTCTTGTAATATGGGCTCCAGAACTGGATGCAGTACTCCAGGTGGGGTCTCACCAGAGCAGAGTAGAGGGGGAGAATCACCTGCCTCGACCTGCTGGCCACACTTCTCTTGATGCAGCCCAGGATCTGGTTGTCACAGGGAGGACAGGTCTCCCCGAGTGCTCAGGACATTGTCAGCTGTCACCCAGGAGGGATAAATGCTCCAGTCAGCTGGAGCTGGGACAGCCAGGCAGAAGACCATGCTGCCTGGGCTGCTGGCACAGGTGGCTCCAGGATATCTGCAACCCACAAAAGCAGCTGACTGGGGCCATCTGCCCCCCACCATTTTCCTTTTGGGGCAGAGACCCCAAAGCCAGCAGTGCTGAGAGCCCTGGTGCAGCTGGAAGCCATTGCCCACTGACAGGCTATCCCAGAGGCACCCCCTGCCCTGTGCCAGGCCCAGGCCCACCCTGCCTAGGCGAGCAGCAGCAGGAGGGTTATTTTAAGCAGGTTATGTCAGTCCTGCCCTCCCTCTGTCTCCCCTCTCTCCCCGAAGCACTGATCACTGTGGCAGGATGGATTTGCTGGACTAAAAGGGCCAACAGTTTAATTGATATGATATGGCAGCTCGTATGTAATCTCATTATTCTGTCTAGCAGGACACATTATTCTCTATTTATCACACTTCTGTCATCACAGGTCTGTTGCTCCTGTGCTTTGAGGACAACAGAGCCTGCCTTTCTGCTGGGGACATCTCACAGGGGGCAGGAGCGGAGCAGGGGGGGCTTCTGCAGCAGTAGACAAAGCTCCTGGGTGCTGGTTGTGGGCACATCTGCCTCTAATCTCCATACAACAGGGCTGGGAAATACAAAAGGGCTTGCAAAGGAAGAGCTGGAGTGTTTTCAGGGAGCAGTAAATCTGCTGGGAAATTAAGCCTTTGCAAGTGTGTATGTATGGGGGGAGGTGTTGCCTAAGTGGGAAATCCAGTTTGCATCTGACAAACACGGATTTGCCCCCCACACCTCCAGCAAGGAGAGCAGCCTCCACCAGCCAAACAAATCTGTTCTGGCATTCTCTGCACTAAACTGTCTGGCTTCTAATTTTTTTTCCCCCCCCCTTTAAATCAGCCCACAGCTGAAAGGAGAAACCAAGGAAATAAGTAATATGAGTATGCAAAAAAAATAGTTTCAGGTCAAAAAAATGCTTGGTTGATTGAAATGTTCTGACATAAAAAGATCCCATTTCCTACACCATCCTCTCCTTGATTTTCTCATTGGCCTTTAAAACAAAAATAAAATTGTTGGGCCAGTTCTAGGTATACTGGGTATATTTGTGCTCACGCTGTTTTAGTAATGACCTGTAGTACTGCTGCTGTTAGCTGCTGCTGTATCCTCTGACAGTTTAGCGTGGCAAGCAAAACCATGGCTTGTTAGAGGGATGTGCCCACAAGGACTTCACAAAGGAGCACAGAATGTGGATGTGTGCATGGAGGGCTCGGGGGTGTGGGAGGGGAGATCCAGGCAGCTAACAAAGTGTCATAGACACAGCAGCCACTCGCACAGCACTTTTTGTGCTCATATCTGAAAATGCCTTGTAGAGGGTGGGAAGCATAATTAGCACAGTATGCCGTAGGATAGATGTTAAAGCAATCTGTCTAGCAGACAGATACTACAGTACTGAATAATATAGACGTTAAACCAATGACCCAGAATCTAGCCAGCTAAAATCTTAATCCCCTTTAAATAGATTCACAGACATCCTTTCATCGCAAACATTTGATCCGAGCAGACACTGTATGCTGTTTTGTTGTATTTATAGAGCACCATGACAAAAGTTTGAGATGTTTGTGCTTAAATAACGCTATTTTCCCCCTGTTAATTTGTCAGCACAGTGCTGTCTTTGCACAACACGCTTTTGAGATGGAAAGAAAAAGGACATCAGCTCTGGATCCACAGGCAGATAACAAACAAAAGGCTCTGTGCAAGCAAAGGCAGCCCACAAGACACAGCAGCAGAGCAGCAGGGATCTGAGCTTGGAACAAGGGCAGGTCTGACTGGGAAGGGACTTTGTGTCCAAGTAACCCTGAGGCTGGAGCCTGGCAAACGTTTGTGGTGAATGTGTTATTTGACCAAAACAAAATCCCTCAAAACAGCAAATGGAATGGCTGAAAATATCTGTGAATTTGGTTTGCATTCAATAGTTTGAATCAAAATAAGGAAGAGGCTGAGATGCAAACTGGCTTGCTTTAGTGCTTCTGAAAGGAGCTGCTTCCATCTTGAAGCTAGGTTCAGGAGTGAATTTGCAAAACTGTCAAAGTAAAGGTGGCTTTCCTCTTGTTGCTTGTGTGTCAGCAGACCCATCAAGGGTAGAGGGGATCATCATTCAAACCAATGTTCTGCCAGGAGAACAGTAGACAGAAGCTGAACTCAGGCTTCCCAACCCCTGTTTTTCAGGAAATTGCCCTAGCAGCTGAGCCATACAGAGAACTAATAAAAAGGCCTTTTTAGCATCTATTGGTAAAAATATTTTGTGTATGTGGGCAAGCACTAACTGAAGCAGACTCGTGTCCAGCTGTTCCCACTGTGTGAGCCACAAAGCTATCGAATCACTTAAGCTTTTCTTTTTTTTTTCTAATCTGTATTTAAGAATTTTGCAGTGTATTTATAAATGAGAAACACACTCCTGTGCCTGTGCCTAGAACTTAGAGAGCCCAATGGGATACTAGAGACTTGTGTCCAAGACTACAGAGTGGGAATTCAGCTCAAATATTCTTTCTGCCCAATTGTACCTTACTGCTCCACTCACCCATGAGTTATATCCCTTGGAAAGGTAGCATTCTATTTTCCAGCTTCTTTCACTGTAGAAAAAAAAGAAAAGATTTCCTAAATTAAATCTGTAATTTGAAACTATTTTTTTCTCTTTAAATCAGTGACTATTAAAAAGTAAGCACCTTGGGTTTATTTCATTAAAAGAAAAAAATTGCATTGCTGGTGAAGAAGAAAAAGTATAGTTATTCACACATTTCTTCCTAGGAGAAACAATTATCTAAGCAAGGCACTGTCCTCCACAGAGAGGTAATTCTCCCTCTCTCCTTGAGACTCCTCTGTCTTTCTCCTCGCTCAGGCTGACTTCTTCATGGAGGTGCTGAGACTGCCAGGAGTACCCAACACCCACAGCCCTGGAGGAGAGCCAAGCTCCTGGAAAGTCTGCAGTAAGGATCAGAGTAAAAATGCCTGGTGGAGTGAAGATACCTGGTCGGTATTCAGACACAAATGACTGGGCAGCAACACAGAAAATCTTTTCTTGTTCCTGCAGACAGCTCCAACATCTGGCAGTTAGAAATGTTAAAAGGCTTATCTTAAGGGGCCCTGTCAGTGCAAAATCTGAAACCATGACAGCTCTGTTCACGGTCTGCAATGGCAAAGCAAGCGACATGGTTTGTACTGCCTGTCTGGTACTGAAATGGTGTTGTGATGGAGCAAGGCTGTCTGCCCACTCCCCTCTCTGTCTGTGGCAAATATTGCTCACAGCAAACAAAATGGAACAAGAAATAAATGCATCCAAGTGAGTCAGTAATATTCTTTGCAGGGGAATAATGCCCATCACAGGTAAACAGGTTTGAGTTAGTTTTTACCTTGCATTCTTTCATATTTGGGTCCTTATCTATAATCATAGTTTGAAAATATGCCAAGAGCACCTCTGTTCTCTGCTATGAGAGCAGAATTTAGAACATCACACTAGTGAGGGGCTTTTTGGCTACTGACTTTCTTCTGCTGATAGGAAACCAGCACTATATTCCCATTCATGGGGTTTGAAAGCTGCTAAGATTCTTTGTTCTAATTATTCCTACCAGAAGACAGATGCAGAACCTCACTCTCCTGATGAATAGAAGTCTTCTGATTTTCCTTCTCAATTTATTCATGAGGATAATTTATACACACTTGTTCTTGTGCCAGTATTGTTCAGCTTCCAGTTCTTTTCCCTTCTGTTTACTTGCTTATGGAAAGCAATCATATCACTCACAGGCTTAATTTAGCAAAGCAAACAAGCAAAGTTCTCCTAGTTCTCTTTCTGTAAAATGGGACTTTCACTTTCCTGCTCATCCTAGTAACCCTTTTCTGTACATGCAACTGCTTGAACCTGTGGCCTCTCAACACTGCCTTCCACAATACTGCAAATATTCCACATAAGGCACTATCTTCATCTTACAGTGTGGCATTCATATTTTCCTAATTCTACTACAAATATCTTACTTGGAGACACAGAAGATGAAATGTAACTGTTTAACCTCTTCATTATGCAGGCTTCTCCTGTTACTGTTCCCAACTGATGAACATCTGTGTCAGAATAAAAATTGTTGTCACTAATCTCCAGCACTTTGTACAAGTGAATTTCAGCCCCTTTTGTTATTATTATCTTGAAAAGCAGCTACATCACCATGTGATACCTGGATCCTCCATTATACTTGCAATGCCCTTAGTTTTGGGTCACCTACAAATTCAGTCAGTACTTGCTCTGTTTTGTACCAATTCATTGTGAACCAATATCATCCACAGAAGAACTATAAAGTGTGAAAGGAACTGCTTACAACTGTTTTTCTTCTCTTTGCACAATCATATCTAATTCCTAACACTCTCTTTAAAGGGCTCACTAGTCCAGTTAAGTTCAGACCTCTTTCCAAATGTTTGTTTTCCATTTGCTGAGATTGCAAATTATTAAAGATTTTGAAGTCCTGGTTTAAAGGAACTTTTACATTTAAGTCCCTGAGCTGTCCAGGCTACTTGGATTTGCTAACTCATTCCCACACAGTTCTCAAGATGTTTTAATTTCTCTTCTGTTTAATGAGTGTGTTGTGACTAGTTGCTCAACAGTTATTTTCTAAGAAAAGTTTGTCATAGAATCATAGAGTCATTAAGGTTGGAAAAGACCTCTAAGATGATGAAGTCCAACCATCAACCCAGTGCTACCATGACCACTAAACCATGTCCTGAAGTGCCACATCTACATGTTTTTTGAACACCTTCAGGCATGGTGACTCCACCACCTCCCTGGGCAGCCTGTTCCAATGACTCACTAATTATCTGTAATATTTTCTCCAGTTATCAAATCTACATAGAAAATGCCATCATTTTGTCATGAATACATTTTTGGAGATGAAAGGTTTTGGTTGTCATTTTAAGAATAACAGGACATCAAATTATTAGCTCTGCAGTCTGTAGCTGGAAAGGTAACATTTCTGTGATGATGCTGTGCATGATTAGTAGCTACCACTTTAATAGTGCAGAGATTTCTATTAATATTCCAACCCAGAACTAGGTGATGTGGATGTGGCAGACTAACCCACAAAGCCCCTTCTGCTGTTCTTTTTCTAAATGAATTTACCCAAGCAAGTTCATTTTATCCATGCTTCTATTTCTCATGTTTCTCCAGTTTATGACACCCCTGACACACATTACTTGCTAGCTTGCCATACACATTTTTCCTTCTGTCTTTTCTGGACAATGCTTTCTTACATTTAAGTCACAATTGCTGTTTTCTTGAATTAATTTATCTGGGGGAAAATAAAGCGTTCTCAATGCCTGGAGAAACTTAAGCAGCAACAATGCTAAAGTAACCTATAGGAAACCTTGAATTATATTTTTATTTACAAGTTTACAAGTTGAAGGTCTGCAGAAAAGGCCATTGTGATTTCAGTTGTGTTCATGAAAGCCTTCTGTCCCTTGCAAGGGATGCTGCCTCTGCTGTGTGACTGCCTCTGGTGTTCCCTGCACCGGCTTCAGGGAGAAAAGAAAAGCACAATACTGACTGGAAAAATTTCTAGCAAGACCAGGATAGGAAGATTTGGCACTGAAAGTGGCTGTTGATGCATTGATTAGCAGGGCACTTAAGCTCAGGAATCCAATTGGGTTTGAATGAGACACTGGCCTGCCTAATGTTAGTCATGTGCTCTTTGATCTTACTGAATCAGAGCCCTCATGGAAATAAATAATAACTATGTCTACCTCAGCTACATGTTTCCTAAATAAAGTATAACTAGAAGAATAATAAGAAAGAGTACTTCTAGATTGACTATTTGTTCCCTAAATGAAGCACGTAACAGTCTACAGCTCTTTTAAAGGGAATGAATCCTGATTTAGGTGTATTTAT
Organism: Merops nubicus; assembly: GCF_000691845.1. Taxonomy (NCBI): domain Eukaryota; kingdom Metazoa; phylum Chordata; class Aves; order Coraciiformes; family Meropidae; genus Merops; species Merops nubicus. Next base: position 82,549 of record NW_008589118.1, read on the forward strand.
TGTGATACTTGAGGCCTCAATTAGGAGTACAGGAGGGAAAGAAATAAGGGAAAACATAGCCTAAGGATCAAGAATTTGTTGACTTTTGATTTTTGTAAGCCAAGAGTAAGCAGAGGCTTTGGATTTGCTGTGTATGTGACCCAGGCAGAGCACTTTCAGGAGGTCTAAACTTTCAAAGGGCAGTTCAGGGGGAAATTCTCTAAATCAGTCTTTCTTTGAAGTGCTTCCAGTTAGCACCCTGGGCTGCATAGCCATTTTGCAAAAGCCACATTATAGCCCCGTGGAATCTTCTGCAAAGAAGACACACTTCTGCATTTAGCTTCCAGGGCCTTTATAAAGTGGGCTTTTTTTTTTGGAGGGGGGGGAAGAAAAGGAAAATCTCAAGAGAAGAAAATTCTCATGTTTTTCTGAATGATACTTTTATGCTCACATCAGTGAGCCAGTAAAGGTCAGTATCTTTGCCACAGGTTACTAGACACTTAGAAGCTTGCCTGTAAATAGCTCAGACTGAGTACTGAGTGAAATCTGTGAACACAAGACCTGTGGGATTTGACCAGCATGAAGCAGCTGCAATCACCAAGAGAGAGTTTGTTAAATGTTTAACCAAACTGACCAGCTGCACAGCATGGTGTTTCCCAGCTTAGAGTCAGTCTAGGGGAAAGCAAAGGTTCAGAAGTTGTGGTTGTGTGTCCATGTGGCCAAGCTATCTTTGCAGCATTTGGAAAAGAGAAAGCCAGCTGACTTGGGAGCCTGATGGTGTCAGGGGTTGTCACTAGTTGTAGGGATGTGATTCTTGTTTTTTAAACACCGCAGCAAACAGCTTTTTCTTCAAAGAGCAGCGAGTAAACTGGTGTTGGCTTGCAAATCCCCTGCCACCCCTGCTCCAGCGCGTGTTATCTCACTGGGATTACAGAGAAACTTGAAAGATGCGCTTCTGTCATCCTAAAACTGACAAGTAGGCTGAAAGAAAACATTTGCTAGGAGTGTGGGCTTAATGAGGTCTGATGTTATCTTGGAGACCAAATGCCTGATCGTTTCTAAATGAGCATGTGGGCTGTTTTAGTGCCTGTCGACTTTCCCTGACAGTGAGCTGGTGGAGACAAACCAGGGAGGGCATGGGGAGCAGGGCAGGGAGGAGACTCAGTGGGCCCCTCGGAGGCTTGATGAGCAGAGTCTATGGGACAAAAGCAATTATGGGGGCTTCTTCAGGCCCAGGAGACACCAGAACAGTGCCCATGCCCTACTTGTTTGCAAAACTGCCCCTCACTAGTGGGTTGTGGGTTAAGATGCTTTATGCTTATCAAAAGCATAGCCTTAACAGTCTCACAGGAGTGAGCTTTTCATCATCTTTCTGTTTCTGCCCAACACCTTCTACCATAAAACCACCTTTCCATGGCCAGCCCACCTCTCACATTAGTTGGTGGATGTAGTGACATCTCCCCAAGCAGCTGAGCTGACATGGGATGTGTCTTGCTCCAGGCTCTGATGGTCTGGTTCTGGGAGCAGGATAAGAAGTGAAACATGTCACTGTCAATTAGCTAATGTTTGTACAAGGGATAGTTGAGCCCCCCTACCCCCCGAGTTTTGTTAACCTTGTGGCCTCTTTGTAAAACCTGCCTGAGTTCATGAGCCTGTTTCCATCTTGTAATTTAAGTCCATGCATTCATTCTCCTTTGGGGTGGGGTTAGTCAAAATATGCTTTGAGTTAAGGAGAGTATGATGCTGTGCATTGGGGCAGAACGTTAGCTCTCGGTTTAGGCAGACAGCTGCTCTTGGCACTACAGGGGCTGTACACACAATTCCATTTGTTTTTCCCTTCCCTCTTTGCTTCACTTTCACAGCTACTTAGAAATTATTTTTTTCTGCTGGCAGCATTTTCTCTCTTGATTCCTTTGCAGGAGTTTGCCTTTCTGGCAGTCTCCTGAAGGTAACAAGGCTCTCATGACTTACCGAGTCTAACTGTGGGACCACATTCAAGTAGGTTTTGAAAACAGGCCAAATGCATTCCCTGCTTTTTTGAAAACTGCTCTCTATATGGACAAAAAATTGAATCTCACCAGCATCTCCTGCCTCTAGCAACAGGGAGGGATGTAGGGATTCGCTTTGGTCAGGCAGCGAGACCACAGGTCACTGTCGTTCCATCACTGCTGCTGGTGCCCAGCACCTGAATCATGCAAGTACTGCTCTAGGCCACAACCCCCTTACCCACTCAAGACATTATTTCTCTGTTGCATTAGATAGTGAAATATACCCACAGACGGACCTAAATTAAGTACATTCACAGGCAAGGCTGTGTTTGATCCAAGTCCAAGTTGTTTCCGTCACATTAATAATGTCAAGACAGTATTTCAGTATGTATCAGCTAAAAAATGTCACCATCTAAACACCTCACTGCAAATTCAGTGCTCACAGGCAGGCTGACAGCTCTGGGATTGGCATCTATCCAGAACTAAAACTTCGTTTCCTGAATACAGTACATTTTTTTTTTAAACACATTTGGGGTATTTTTTTTTTCTACATATATATATATTTTTTTTTTGCTGGTATTTATGATGCTTAATGTTACAGCTTCAGGAATTCAACTTATGTAACACATTCATGTTTCTTTGGAAAGCATTCTGAAGTTCTGAATATGATTAAAGATATAATTTGAAATTGTAATGTTTAAATGTTGAATTATAAATACATGAACTTGGATCCGTGCTGTAAGTCACGATAGCTAATGCCAGGGAAATGAGCAGAGCAATTCAGACTTGACCCCACACATTTTCTAATGAAGGAAGAGTACAGAAGGAATAATTTTTAAAATCAGGGTACAGAAGGAGTAATTTTTGAAATAATCTATTTTAGCACTTTGTTTTTTAGAAGAATTACTTCTCAGGTACCTAATCCTATCAGACAAGGTAAATTTATATATACTGACACAATCTGATAAGCTTGTTTGATTTATTAATGTGCTAGCTGTTTTATATGCCAGTGCTGATTTGCCATGAAAAGATTTTGGATAAAAAACATTCAATTACATGAAGAGATGTTTTCAGAAAACATTCCATTTTTATCGGGTTGCTTTGCTGGATTTGGAAGACTGGCGACATTTTATTTAGTCCTCAGGTCACAGAGCATTTCTCTGACATAACAAGCCTGCAAAAAGATATGTGCTTTATCGTTTCCAATGCCTACACCTGAACTCCTTCCCCCTTTCACTCAGATTTCCCACTACATTCATATGGTTTGAGTTATTTTTTTTACATGGAGGCTGCTTTCTCTGGAAAAATGATGACAGACATCGTTGTCCAGAGTAATTTTTTCTTCCCGTTCTGTTCACAGTGGCTCTCTCACCAACTTCACCATGAACGGGACTGGCCTGGGGCTCTGAGACACTTTCAACAGGGTCAGTGTTGGCTTTTTTTGGTACCTATTTCCTGTGACGGGGATATGAGCAAACTAAGCCAGTGGTCAAGCTTCTCCTGAATGGCACATAAAACTTGCCACCACCATTTTGCATTATTTTTGGCAGGGGCCAGGTATCAAGGGCTTTAAATGGACCACTCTGGGCAGCTTGGAACAGCCCTGCAGAAGAAAACATTTCTTTGGAAGGTCTGAAAAATTGTGGGGAAGTTTGCCTTTCCCTGCCAAACTCCAGTGGGCTGACCAAGCCGTGTGGAGCCAGATCTGCCCTCTCATGCCTTCAGATGACTGAATCACAAAGCCACCACGAGGGAAGTCATGCATCACTGCTGCTCCTACTGTGCTTCTTCTGGGGATCAAAGAATCCCTGTGCTCTCATCCTCTTTCCCAGGGGGTTTTCTATAGATAACCCCACTGAATGTAAAGTGCTTGCCCAGAAGGAACTATCACACAGAAATAAAACCTGAGACCCCTGTTTCTGGCTTCTTGCTCCAAAGAGGGTCACAGCTGTTGTGCAGGAGCATACCCAGGAGCATCAGGTCTTCTCAAGGGGGAGGTTAATAAAAGCACAGCCTCCATGGGCTGTGGATCTGGAGGCACTGGGCATGCATGTGGTATGTTTGCTCATTTTGCTCCCAATTACTTTTCATAAATGACAGTACGGGCCTCATATTTACTCAAACCCTACTGTGCTCTCCAGTCTGGAGCTCCACAAGCAAGGTGCCATCATTAGGTGTGTGCAGGCTTTATATATGGAAATATGGTACACTGGAGGGTTTAGAGAACTGTTGTGCTGGTGCCAGCAAGTTACAAAGTCCAATTACTGGTGCTTTTACCATTGTGGCACTGAGACTACCTGTGAAGTCATTAGTAGCTGCTTCAGGATTTGTAAAAGCCTTTAAAAATAAAAGGTGAGGCCTAAGTGTCTCAGCTTCAGTGCTTCAGTTTGCAGTTCTATTTGGTGAATAGTTTTCATGTACAATGAAAGGAAAGATAATTTCAGGAAGTATAATACAACTAGTGACAATAGGCAATAAAACCATACACTGTCCATGCTTCTGTAATTTCTCAGCTGTTCACTGCAACACAGAGGGAGAGAAATGAAAGATAATTAACAAAGTATAGTGTGGAGTGGTCTAGTCAGTAAGCTGGAAGTCTCAGCATAAGCTAGACAGTGCCAATGTCTGTAATGCCATTGGTTGCATTCCCAGCTTCCAGAAGCAAGACCATCAACTAGATCATAACAGGATATTTTTCCTCTCAGGTCATAAGAGAAGA